>NW_027528417.1:1655788-1687632 GCF_008692635.1 Crocuta crocuta
GGGGGGGGAGGATCTTTCTCAGGACTAAGTGCGTGATAGAATAAAATAAAAATAATCACCCTCATGTGTATAATTCTAGACATTTATCAGTATCTTATTTCTTTATATAGTAATCAAAGTGCAACACATTCTCCTTAGCTAATGGACATATTCAGAAAATGGAATGAGGCGCCTGGGTGGCTCAGTTGGTTAAGCGTCTGGCTCTTGGTTTCGGCCTACGTCACGGTCCCAGGGTTGTGAGATCAAGCCTCATGTCGGGTTCTGCGCTGAGCATGAAGCCTGCTTAAGCCTCTCTCTCTCGCTCTGTCCCTCCTCAGCCACTCTCTGTTTTTCTCTAAAATTAAAAAAAAGAAAATGAAATAAAAATCTTTGAAGGAAGACATGTTTCAAAGGATAAAAAGCGACTTTGAGGCAACAGGCCCCACCATGAACCGTGGTTCAACACAGTTGCAAGGGAGGAAAGTTCTAGTATTGGAAAGCTGCAGGGATCTCAGTGCTGGAAGCCCGGACACTGGGCCACACAGGCGATGAAATGGACCCTGTGGATCTCAACAGGTGGACAGGCTGAAGGTCTGACAAAGGACTTCACTTCTGTGTTTAGCCCGGGAATTGGAGTGGCATCCCATTCAAAACCCAGCTATAGAGAGATGTGTGTGTGTGAGAGAGAGAGAGAGAGAGAGAGAGAGAGAGAGAGAGAGAAGGCAGGGGTGAAATGAAGGTCCAAAAAGAAAAACAGCAAATGCCACCTCCTGATGACTGAGGACCCACTGCCAAAACCGCATTTGAAATCAAATGACTGGGGAAAAGTCAGCTTACTAGTCAAAGGGAAGAAAAAGTCTACCCAGTGTTGTTCGCACTATTAACTATGAGTTCGGTGGAGGGAAATGACCCAAGCTAAAATTTTGGACCAGAGGATATGTCGTTTAACGTCCTGAGGAGAACTTCTATCATGATACAAAACTTGACTCTGGCCTATTTGTGGTTAGCATACAATCTTTTTGTCTTTCTCTCCGCCCCAGACTAAATTTTGCAAAGTCTCATCCTATATGGGACCCAAAACTGGTCCCCGTTTGGTAACTTTAATAAAGTAAAGGGGCTGAAATCCTATCCTTGTTGCGTATTTGTTTCTTATATATTCTTTGTGTCTATTTTTCCTCTATAATTTTTTTTAGTGCATGTACTTCTGTTCTTAAGCATATGTGCTAATAAATATATAAATGTATACATGTATCAAATCACCATACTGTATACCTTAAACTTTCACAATGTTATATGTCAGTTATATCTCAATAAAGCTGGGGAAAATATATCCTGCTGGTTGTTATTACCACATAATTTTTCAAATTCATTTTCCATACTTATGGTATTATTATAAGAATCACATTCTATGTCTCAAATGTTTATATCAAAATTGACTTCAGCATTCCCAACTGTCAAGCACGTGAGCTGCCTCTAATTTGTCACCCATGTAAATACTCTGTACTAAAGTACAGACATTTTCAAGTTTTACATTATTTCTTTAATATATGTTTCCAGAAATAAATTGACATTTTTAAAATGTATGTGGTTTTGTGGCTCTTAGGGCTTATTGCCAGTCACCCACACAAAAGATTGTAAAGGTGAACTTACACTGCATTTCGTGAGTATACCTCATTCACCAGACGCTCTATGTGTCATTGTTCTTTCTCTTGTTAATTGATGAATGTTGGGGAAAACTTTTATTGTAAATCCCATGAGGCAATAAGTAAAATGATTCTACACAATGGAATACTCTTTCTCCTCCAGCCTAGTGGAAGCCACCCCTCTCTTTGAAAGCCAAGTCAGATTCCGACTAGTCGGTAACGTCTCCAAGGGCAGCCTCGCCATTTCTGAGAGCCCTCGGCCATCTTTAAAGTGCTCTGCTTCGATTAGTTGGCACCTTTGGGGCTCTTTTTTCTCAAGCAGATATGCCTTGGTCCCCAATAAGAACACACTCACACATTGCTTTTATTTCTCACAATTCGGTGCGATGTCTTGAGCCACACACTAAATGCACAATAGGCTTTATTAGTGGGTGGGGGAGAAGCTGAGCTAATGCAGGTAAGGGGTCTATGGCAGCTTTTTTTCCCAGAATCTTGGAATCTCATTGAACCGTGCCAGTCCAGTCATCTTGACAACGGACTTGACTAGGACTTGCCACTCTATCCCTGAATCTTTCTGGAATCCGTGTTGGGATGAACTAATCTTCTCAATCCCCCCTATCCACAGTAGAAAAGTGATGTAAGAATCAGAGGGTATCTTTTTAGGATGGCTTCTTTCGTCCTAATAGATCATAAGGAGCCTTTCTCAAAGAGTATGTGGACCTTTTGAAATGAAGACCAATTCAGGAATGAAATGAATGTTCTTGTTAGAATAGTTAGCTAAGGTTATTATGAGATGAGAAGAGGGAGAGTCAGGTTCATGTCAGATTAGTCCCTGTGACATTAGGACAAAAATTAAATTAATGCTTGCTGTGGTGAGCTGTATTTAGTGATTTCAAGAGGAATTATCCACAGGTGATGTGAATATGGAGAAATAAGCTGAAATTTTAAAATGCGCCCTTTGCTCAACTTTTCTTCCACCGCATGGCCCTCTCTGGCACCAACGTCACCAACCAAAGGGCACCAGAGGCCATGACCATCCTCTAGTGAGACAACTAAAAACGGGCAGAGGAAAGGTCCAGGGATGTTTGGCTGAAGTCTGAGTTGGTGAAAGCTTGCGAGATACAAGCAGCAAAGGCTGACACTTCAGGGTGAGGGTCGCGATGCCCTGGGGAAGCAGGGGAAGAAGGGGTATCAGACAGACAGGACTTGAAGAAGTACCAGGCAAAGGGTGGGGTTGGAGAGGTTTAAAGAAACAAAGGGCATCTTTCTCTACTGTGCTCTGAAGGCCTAAATGAGCAAGAGCCCCCCTCTCCTGCATTCCCGTGTAATACAAGGGGAAGAGATGGCTGGGAAAATCACAGCTCCTACCTGCCAAGTCTATCCCATTTGGGGATACTGACTTGAACTCTGTGACAGAGCTGGTTAAGTGTCTGTTGGAGTCAAGTGCGTGTTCAGTCCCAAGATGATGGGTGAGAAACAGTGTCCCCGACGTGGCTAATGCATGCTTCTGATGGCCTGGCCATCCTCATTTTTAAAAAAATATTTATCTTTGAAAGAGCACATGCAGGGGAAGGGAAGAGAAAGAGGGGGACAGAGATGCTGAAGGGGGCTCTGTGTTAACAGGCTGACAGCAGTGAGCCTGATGCAGGGCTTGAACTCACAAACTGTGAGATCATGACCTGAGCTGAAGTCGGACGCTCAAGCAACTGAGCTCCCCAGGTGCCCCTGACCATCATCATTTAATTGATGTGGAAAGGATTACAGGTAGCATGCAATCCCCGGCATCTGTGGAAACCTAACCACGGTTTCACTAGTCTTTTCCCAACCTTACCCGAGGATTACAAAGACAAAGCAGCTGTGTGGTGCTGAAACACGGGCCATTCCTCACAGGTTATAATATTGCTTTTTATTTTTCCACAATTTTATACTTAACCATTTTCATTATTGAAAAACTCAGAGAGTACAGGATATTTAGAGCTCAGTGAAAATATTTCTTATCACCTATATCCCATCCATTCCTTACCTAAGAGTTAACACTGAAAATTTGGCATGAATAATTTCAGCATTAGCCATATATATGCCATTATAATATTAATAAATGTATTATATGTTATAAATTGACTTATGATTATGGTTTTAAAGACTTCCTACATCTCACATAAAGTTTGTATCTCAGAAATAGTTCCACCTAGTCCTTTATAAAGACTGCATAGTCTACCCCAGTAGAGGGAGTAGAAAATTGGTCACTGAATTTTGTTCATTGGGTTACCATTCTTTTCTACTCCTGGATATCTGAACTTTTGCTCTTTCACTGAACTTAAACATGGCGATATAACAAGTTACAGTTAATTAATTTTGAGTGGAAGTGACATGTGTCACTCTGGGCTGAAGCATTTCATTGCCAGTACTTGACTGTTCTGCATTCTTTTCTTTGGGTATGAATTTACAGAAGCTTACATTCATATGGTGGGGGGAGGAGGAGCCATAGGAGCTAAGCAGTCCAGATGGCTGAGCTAAGACTTGAAGGAGAGCTTCCCAGCAGGGTCACCTGGATCTGCAGGTGATTGTATGTGCATGCATATGTGTGTGTGCATGCGTGTGTACATGTGTGATCCCATAATAGAAACATTGATCTGATACAAGATGAAGTGAAGAAACTGATATTACAGGCTGGAAAGATGGTAAACCATGATGTGCAGAGACAAAAACATAGAGTATAACTTTGACCTGAAAAGAGATACACCTAATGAGCTTGCACCTCTAGGGGAAATTAAACTAAACTAATATGGTGTTTGGCCAGAGTAGACAATGTTTCAACTCTATTATAATCATTATAATGACTAGAAATGGTCAACAAAACATTGGTCTTACTTACTTTATAATAGCACAAAGATGTCTCAGGTTGCATTGCAGAACTTGGGTAGGCACTTCTGTTGAATTGCCCCAACTAACCATGACCCGGGGATCCATACCCCTGTGTAGTTCCCTTCCGTGTTGACTCTGGACTTGTCCATGTGGATAACGAGCATTAGTGAGTACCAAATGAGGAGAGGCTTGATAAGTGCTTGCACAGGAAGGCTTAAAGCCTCCCTCTTGGAATCGAGTTGACACAGTGGTAAATAGTCTAGGCCAGACTAGTGAATGATTGAAAGAGGCCCTGGAGAATGGGAACTCCTATGGGCTGGTCCAGCCCCAGCTGAGCCAATGTCTGTGTGCCCCCCGCCCCGCCACCCACCAAGGAGAAAGAGCGATAGAGCTGAGTCCAGTCAACCTACAGAAATGTGCAAAATAATGTATCATCATTTTAAGCCCTAAGTTTTGAAGCAGATTCCAATAGATAACAGAAATAAGAATTGAATAGTTCTATTCCACAGATTAAATTGTGTACACACTTAAACATTTGGGTGGGTCTGATTTTCACCCAAAAAACGAAGTGTCAAATATGTTCAGTGTGACAACAAATATATCCATAAAAACCATATATAGTGATTTCAGGATACATAAATTTCTCTTTCAACACTTTTTAAGAGTAAAGGCAAGTATAAATAAATAAGTAAAGTAAGGTCACACATTAACTGTCAAATGAAGGGAAATAGTCCTTTGTTAGATTATTTGCCCAGTAAACCCAGGAAAAAAAATAGTAGATTCTATAGTCATAGACAGCATGTAATCAAAATGTTATCTTGGATTTCATTATAAAATTTTTCTAGTACTGGACTACAGCATAAATTTAAGATATTTACCTCCTGCCAGTCCTTGGTTTTGTTTGGCTTATAAATTAAAGGCGCATAACAAAAATATGCATATTTTGATCCCAAGTATGTGGACCCCAATTATTTTTTGAGAGAGGAAGATAGATATCTCCCATTACTGAATCAGATTCTTAGTTTCCTGTGGTAAAGCTCTGGTCTTCGGCAGGAGGCATTACCTACATCCATCACCTTCGTGATGAAAAAGTTCCTTTATTCACTATTTCTCATTCTTTGGAATTATCTGAAACAATGAATCCTTAGAGCAAAAATAGCTCTCGTGCTCATGCACAATCCAAGTAAGAAATAAAATAGTTTCTTTTTCTTTCTTGCTTGGCTTAACCAGGATTTAATGACTGCATCTAGAGACAAATTGGAACAAGAAGACCCTCAGAAGCTAAAAGAGGGAAAGAGGTTCCGATCATTTCCAGAGGCATGGGACAATGAAGCCAGGCTTTATTTGTATGTTTTACAAAGAGGTGATGAAGCTTCCAGTGGGGTATCCGGCTGTTGCCACGGCATATTCCAATTACTTGCTGGATTATCTAGAGTGTAGCCCTTCCCTTTGGAATGTTCCAGATTGTTGCAAACACCTGCGGAAATTGAGTGTTTGATTATGAGGCTAATGTGTACTCTACGTGCTTCTTTTCCTCTGCAGGGAAATTAATCCTATAAGCCAATCGATTAATGCTTCGCTATCCATTCTTAATCTGACTTCTGTGACCATTGCTTCCATGAAGGAGTAAAAATGCACATCATTAAATTCAGCGGACATCTTATCCATCCTTACCAAAGTCGGGTGATCAGTGCCGTCTGTTACCACTGACCGTAATTTCCATTTGGAAACTTTCTCTTTGGCTTATCTGACAACATACTTTCCCTTTTATTTTTTAAACTATTACCCCTGTCTGTATCTCCTTAGTGAATTTATTATTTTCTGAATTTTAAAGGATAGGGACCCTCAAGCTCAGCCATACTCTTGGTTCATGCCCTCTATCCAAGCAATGGTATGCTCCGTCCTTGATGCTGTAATTACTCTGCAGTGACAAGTTCCAACTTTTTATTACGAATCCAATTCTCTGGGCGATTATATCCCACCACCTATAAATAATATTTATTTGTCCATCTCAAGGACATCTCACAAACCAGCATTTCTACATCTGAACAGCATCTTGTTCCTCCTGCAATATTACCCACTTGTAATGATTCCCATCGCGAGAACAGAGCTGCCATCCGTTTCGTGGTGGAAGCTAGAATTCCCAGCAATGATCTTATGCTCAGCCTCTTCTTAATGCCTACTTCCAATCCCTAAACCCTGCTAATTTACTTTAAAAATGTCTCTTCAGCATAGCCACTTTGATCTATCTTGGCAGCCACGACCTTGGCCCATGTCATTCCTCTCTCTCCTGTATTACAATTTCCTCCTAATTGTTCACCTTGCATGCAATCTTGCTCTCCCCAATCTATTCTCCAGAGAGCAGCCGAAATGCTCTTTATATAACACAAATATGATTATGTCACATTGCCAATTAAATTTTCATGGCTTTTCGGATGAGAATTTAAAAACTCTATGCCATGTCAGAATAAGGTGGTGGTTAAGAGTGGGGGATTTGTACCCAGAGAAAGCCTTCGCTCAAAACTCAGCTCATTATTCACACGATCTCCCAGAGTTAGTTACTGATGCGTGATGTCTTAGCCTGATCTCTCCACATCTTGGGTTTTTATGAGGACTAATTAAGATAATGTGTGAGAAGCACTTAGCAAAGTCTCAGGCACATAGCAAATGCTCTGTCAATGTTAACTGTAGTTATTTTTAGCCATTATAGATTATAAATTTGATAAGTATATATGGAATTATAAATTCTCTTCTGACCCCAGCCTACCAGTCAACCCTCACTCGCACCATGATTTTTCTCGCTCTTAATGCTCTGACCATATTACTCTTCAGGCAGTTCTTGCAATAAACTATAACCTTTTTTAACCTTAGAACCTTCATAGAGGATAGTCCCTCTGCCTAGAAATCACCTTCTTTCCCAACTGACTTCTCCTCAGACTTCCGCTTGGCCTCCATCTTCCTTTCTGTGTATAACGCTGTCCGGAGACCTGACAGAAATCACTGATCCTCTTTATCGGGCGGTGCGTCCGTCCTGTGGCTGCTGTGAGGGACAACTGTGAAAAGCCCAGCCTCCTTCTCCAGAGAACTGACCCAGACTGGTGGTTCTCAAGTCGTATCATGAATCAGAATCACCTGGAGGATTTACTGACCCTCAGATTTCTAGACCCCATTTCCAGAGTTTCTGAGCCAGTGGGCCTGGGGAGAGGCCTGAGAATGGACAGTTCCGACAAATTCCCAGGTGATGGTGATGCTGCTGATCATGGATGACCCTTCGGGGACCACGCTCCTGGATCAAGCCAAATCCTCGTCTGAGGGTTACACAAACCTTGCCCACCCCTCCTCCCCACAGAGGACTCTGACTGCCGGCCTCCCTTACCACAGGGTGCGACCAAGTCTGTGATGTAACTCACGCACCCAAGTCCCACAGGGTCAGGCTGAGGGCAGCTCCATTTTCTCCCCTCCTCTGCTTCCCCTACTTTCCTTTTTGTAAGGCCTCAGCTTCAATAAGCCACGTGCGCACTGTCTCAGCCTGTTTCCAAGGAACCCAACCAAGGACATAGATGCGCACATACAATGTGGAAACACGGGAAAGTACAAAGAGCAAAGAGACCAACGTAGGCCAGATAGGAAGACAGATTTCCTCGGGATAGGATTTGCAGGAGTTTTCCGGGACGAAGATATCTTATTTTCCCTCAAAGCCTTGGGCGTAGACAAAGATGTATCCCATAAAAATCCTAACAGTTTGTCAGCATCATTTTTAACAAGCCTCAGAAGTCCAGTGGCACCTGAGGCCCATGAGTGCTCGGAACTGTCCCCTCTCTGAGGCGCTGGGTTGTCATTTCATATAATGAGGCAATCTGTACTTTCCAGGACCTTACGCCATGAGACTCTATAAATTCTGCATCAGGCAGAGCATGGAGGCATCTCTTAATGGCCCCAACAACTACCATTTCACTGGCTGGGATCTGCCAATATGAGATAATGTTGATGAAGTGCACAGCTTCCTGCCAGCAATAAAACTAGGGAGCAAACAGAGTTTAAAGGCTGCAGCGAACTTTCTGTTAGAAGCAAGGCCGGAGGCCAGGGAACGGGGTGAATGAGGAGGCCTCAGTGGCCTGTTTCTAGAAATGGGCTGTGGGGTCCCACACGGCCAACCCTCTCAAAGCCCTGTCATCTCTGTAAATCAGAAGTAATGGGCTCAGCTCCCGGCCCCGAGCAGGTGGCAGGGCCTCCTTCGCAGGCTGGCATGGCTGGTGTAGAGGCCAAAGCCATCTGGACTGCTGTCAGGAAATCCCACTGATGCCGAGCGTGGACCGCAGGGCAATTAGCGGGCTCTCCGCCGCAGCTTTGTACGCGCTGGAGCCCTCCTTGTCCGTCTCTGCCTCGTGCCCGATGCGGCAGCGTCCGCTTGGCTACAATAACGGTGAAGGGATGGGGACTGACCGGGCCATCTGGCGTGGGGTGAAAATGACAACACAAAGCTGCCTGCCTAGGTGACCGCCCCAGTCAGAAGTACCTGAGGCTCCTCCCGTGGGTTGTCTTTCCAGAGTTATACATTTTTAGCAGTAGGGGGCGTTAGGTCTCTTTGCTGTCCGTGGTTTTTATTTTGTTTGTTAAAACCCTGATCCTTCCCCTGGTTTCATCAGGTAGTTTCTATGAGCAAAATTTGCATGTGGGTGCTGTTACCAGTGCCACTTATAGTCCTTGAGTAAGTTAAATACAGACAGTTCTGGCCGACAAAATGGCCAGAGAGTTCATGGATATTGGGGTTCCCAACAACAGCAAGAGAGCAAGGTCACGCAGGGTCCCAGTGCATCCTTTGGTCGAGATCCTGAGCAAGGCCTCATAGCAAGGAAGGGAACTGCTCATAGCGCCTTCACATTCCACCCCTTTCTGGAAATAAGAAAATCTTTTGTAATTTGCATGACAGTGAGAAGAGGAGATTTCGTCTGAAGGTTGATATAACCCAACTTTTCACTGTGGCCTTTCCTCTCAGAGATATTTGTCTGGAGGGATTTTCTGCTCCTTATCTTCCAAGTACAGCTTCTGTAGCACCAAACACTCCTAATTATGTTAATCTTCCGTCCACACTGGGCAAGGGAAAAATAATTCCAGACAATGAAAACATGTTCTCGCTGGGTAAGAGATGCAGAGTGGAACACACTTACACCATGAAGTCCTGGGGACATATTTACTGATGCTTGAATATTGAATTCGGAAAATCCTTGGGAAATAAATCAAGAAAGCATGAGAGACCCATCGTGAACGATACCCTACAATGTATCGCATTAGGCGTCTCTTATTTTAACATGTTAGCAGTGCACGTGGTGAATGGTCTTGGGGAAAGAACCCAAACGGGCAACGCACAGTTGCCCATCACCTTTCATGTTATTCCGTAAAGGGGTGAAAATGTTTTAAAGAATGAAATTTGAATACCACGGAAGCGGGGTCTAATCATGGCCCATCATGGGGGAAGCGTTAGTTTCCTGGTTTCCCATTAAAAAAAAAAATCAACTGAAGTCCTTTGTAAATGACAATTTTGCCCTAGGACTATTTAGGGACCAAGAGGAGAAACAGAAACTCCTCTTCTTAAAATGTAATGGTTTTTCCTTCCCCACCTCCCTCTTCAAAATCAAACCCCAACCTTTTTTCCTAGTTTTTAGCTGGAGGGACAGAGACCCCAGGAGCAGCGTGACAAGTCTGCGCACCTTCCTAGCATTCATGCGCAGATGAACGGAGGGGTGGGGGTGGGCGTGCTCACCTGTCAGGGTGCTGATGAAGAAGCGATCCAGGGAGCTCTTCTCTGGAGAGCCTTCCCCCTCAGGTGGGGCACTCTGACCTACGGGCCTTACCAGAGAGTTGCCTGCGTCAGAAGCAACTCTCGACCTGCCCCTCCCCACACGTTTTTCTACTCCCTGGACCCTTCTATTCAAGTGTTTTCACTTAATATCATAGGTAATTTCCTCTCAGGGCACTCTTTTAGTGCCCTGGTTATGATTAAAATGCTTATCTCAGTAATTCTTCTATCATAATTTTAGGCAGTTTATAGACGTTGACTTGTGTTTTATCTATAGTATAAATGTTATATATTTGCTATGAGCCCAACAGACTACATTCTAGTTCAAAATTTTTACGCACAGCAATCCCGAATAATAAACAATAATCCCTGTCCTCTGAACAGGAGTGGAGTCATCCTAAAAAGTCTTCCCTAATAAAAAAAAAAAAAAAAAAAAAAAAGAGGAGAAGCTTCTGGAATCTCAAAGATCTTCTGTACTCTCTCTGAAACAAGTTATGGTCATACATGCCGTGGTCAATATGAGGCAGCTTGCTTTTGGGAGTCCATTTTGGTGATTTTTCTCTACGTACTTTTTTCCATGCTATTTTTATCGTAAAGAAGTGCCTTTGCAGAAATGACTCTTTGCGAGAGGGGAAGCACTTTCCTTCTCGTCTCTGTTAATGGAAGATCTTGCCGTCAGGCTGGAAACAGCCCAACCTGTGGTGATTTGTGCAGGGCAGGGTCAATGTTCCTCGTCCACATCCCTTCCCCACCTCTGAGTGGGGCTAGTGAAAAAGGGCCGCCACTGTTTTCGCCATTTGCAAGGCCCCCTTTATTGGGAAATAGGGAGCTTGTAGGATTTGTGTTGGGGGCGATTCTTCTTTCTTGAGAGGATGATAGCGTGCCTAAAATTATGGAAGCATAAAAGCTGCAGCTTTCTATAATGGCCACTGCTCAGGATTATTAATAACTGTGCACACGGCACTTTTATGTTGGCAAGTGGCTTCAATCATTTTTATCACGTAATAGCTGCAAAGGTTCAGTGAGCTCTTCAATCTCTTCTCAAGATTGGCTTCCAGTAACATGGAGAGTTTAAGGCTGGGAGCGAATGCCCGAGGCTCATTCAAGAAATCGTTTTGAATTATTAATTCAAGAAACACTTCATACATACACATGCATGCGCGGGGGCGTGCGCGCACACACACACACACACACACACACACACACACACAGGTATGTATCAGTGGGGATATGTCAGTGAGATAAACACAGTCCCTGCACTATCTCATTTAATTCTTACCATGACCCTAAGAGAAAGATGCTATTGTTAATGGCCTGTTGGCAGATGAGGAAAATGCATTTAAAAGAAGTTAAGGAATTTATCTCAAAGATAGTAAGTGGCGGAGCCTGAATTCAAGTCTAGGAGCCTGGTTTCAAGCCTCACATCTGATTGGGCTGGTGAAAGACCACATGTAATAAGCAAGAGGATGCTTTGTGCCCTCTCAAGCACCCCCTCTTCCACGCGATCCGAGATCCGGTGGCCCACAGTCTACACTGGGGAGGGCGGCAGAGACACCGTCAAGCCAACAGGGGCTATGGAGGAGGACCCAGGTCTCTCCTCTCCAGCCCCTCCTCCACCGCAGTGTATCCTCAGCCGGGCAGAGACTGTGCATTCCAGAAAATATACAAAAAGAGACAACGAAATCAATAAAGATAGAAATTGATTAATTAGGGAGCCGAAAGAAGAAACACAAAAGTTTAAGTGTTTAATTCGAGAGCTAATTGGGGGACACACTGAGACAAATCTCTGACAATGTTGAAGAACAAAAAATTATTAGGAGGGAGAAATGAGTGGTAGCTATGGATTCAGAGAGGATTAAGCAGTTAATTAGTTTTTTAAAAGCTAAGTACAACTCATTGATACATATTTAAAATCTCACTGAAATAGTTGATATCCAGGCTAATACAAATTAAATAATTTTTAAAAAGGCAGAAGAAGCAGAGAGCCTTGAAAGACAAACACACATTAAAAACAAAACAGAGAGAGAGAGAAAGCTTTCGAAGAATGAAGAGCTTAAGGGGCCTTAGATTATCACTACTGGCAAATTTTATTAAGCCTATAACATGCAATATATTCTTAAATTTTGTGTTTCTTGGAGCGTGTGGATGTGTGCGTGTTTACACAGCTATTGAGCACTCTTGCCACAAATGCAGGGAAGTCCTTCGTGTGAACTCTCCTATTTAATAGTCACAATCTGATGACGTATGATAACAATATTTCCCTGTGCTTACAAATGGGGAGCGACAAGTAATTGAATTGGATTGCGACCCCACATTTGTCAGACTTGAGACACTAGATTTTAAAAACGTTTAAGACGTAATGGAGATACAACACTGTTTAAGATGTAATGTTGGCTTTAGGTATCCAACATACCGATCTGAAATGTGCATATATGTGAAACGGTCACCAGAATAAATGAACACCCCTTTCCATCAATGCAGAGTCACAAAATGTTTCTCATGGAATGAGAATGTCTGAGATCCACTCTATCGGCAAGCTTCTTTTTCTTTTTTTCATTTGAAGATCTAATTGGCTGCATTCAGTGATTCATGAATTGGGCAGCATCGCATGTAGCAAGAGGAGGGGCGCTCCCGGGAAGTGTCCAAAAGGGAAGATTTCTCTAGGAAGGAGGGCGGAACAAGGAAGTTGTAAGCCAAAGAAAAGAAAAGGATTGTCTCAGACAAGCTCCCTTTCTGCAGGGGGAAGGGCCGGGGGTCTCATGCAGATTACCTCATCTTCTTTTTGGGGATGGGGAGGGCCAATCACAGACTCATTGGTGCTGCTCAGAAAATTCCTGACCGGCAAAGACTGCATTTCCAGGGGAGGTTGAAACTGCAGGTAGATGAGGTGTTGTGCCCTGGTTTACTGACTTGGGGTCTTAGCCTAAGTGATGCCATTTTGGGCCTATGGTTTTCTTTTTAACAGTTCCTCCTTTCTGTCAGACTCACAGCTTAACTGAGAGACGTGATAAGAACGTAAGACATCAGCACCCCTCTGTTCACTGCTCCGTGGCTCTCGGAGACTCTGTTGGTCCTCTTTGTGCGGTGTCCACAGGTCCCTTTCTTAAACTTTTTTCTTAATCTCTACGCTGTCCACAGGTTATGATTGCAAGTTGGCAGTTTTTAGGTGGACCATCCTCTTGGTTTCTTTGTTGACATTCCAGTCCTAGGGAAGTTATTTGCTCGGTGGTTAGCGGCTGCGAGAATATAACGCACCAGGGAGGTTATTAAGATTACTACAAATGGATCATTCTCGATGTCCGGAGTGCACTTTGGAGCTACGGTCCCCAAGACCCAAAGCAATCAAAAGCAAGTAAGTCAGAGAAAGACCCCACTGAGCAAGTCCTCCTTTTAGGTCAGGTGGCTGGCTCGGCGATCTTATGTAATCAAGTTTCAACCTCTCTAGAAGAATCAATCGAGGTATGGCCGGTGGTGTTGGCCACAGCAGAGAGCTCCTTGCTCAGCTGAATATTGTGTTTGGCAGGAGAGACTGCAATAATTTTAAGAATTAAGGAGAAGTTTTTGACTGCAGCCTCATGTACATTTATCCCTAACCCGGGACATAGGGGCCTAGCCAAAGGAGTGAATCCTGAATCATAAATGTCAATACAGTATTGAATAACAATACAGTATTGCTGACTATAGTTACCATGATATACATTACATTGTTACATACTCAGGACCTATTTATCTGGAAGTTTGTACCTTTTGACCATCTTTGCCCACTTCACCCACACTTTCCCTCACCTCTGGCTACCACCAATCTATTCTCTGAATCTATGGATTCACAGGGTGTTTTTAGATTCTGCATATAAGTGAGATCATACAGCACTTTTCTTTCTCTCACTTATTTAACTTAACATAATACCCAGAAGGCCCATCACATTGCTGCAAATGGTAGGATTTCTCTCTTTTTTACGGCTGAACAATATTGACATTTTCTTTATCCATTAATCTGTGGGTGGACATTTAGGTTGTTTCCACGGCTTGGCTATTCTAAAATAATACTGTAATATGAACGTGGGGGTCAAAATATCATTTCAAGATACTGATCTTGTTTAAGAGAAATACAGAAAGTGGGGTTGCCTGATCATAGGGTAGTTCTATTTTGAACTTTTTGAGGCACGCCCGTACTGTTTTCATCAGCTGCGCCAATTTACATTCCCTCCATTAATGCACAGGGGCTGTCCTTTCTCCACACCGTCGCCAACACTTGTTATTTCTTGTCTTTTTGATAGTCACCATTTTTACAGGTACGAGGTGATGTCTCATTGTCGTTTTGATTATATTTCCCAGGTGATTAGCTATGCTGAGCACTGTTTCATGTACCTGCCGGCCATTCTGTATGTCTCCTTTGGAAAAAAAAAATGTCTGTTCAGCTCCCCTGCCCATTTAAAAACAAAATTTTTGTAAATGTTTTATTTATTTCTGAGAGAGAGAGACAGTGTGATCAGGGGAGGGTCAGAGAGAGAGGGGGACACAGAATCCGAAGACGGGCTCCAGGCTCTGAGCTGTCAGCACAGAGCCCTACGCGGGGCTTGAGCCCACGAACCGAGAGATCATGACCTGAGCCGAAGTCAGATGCTCCACCGACTGAGCCACCCAGGCACTCCTCCCCTGCCCATTTTTAATCATACTTTTTCTTTGTTTTTGTTTTGTTTTGTTTTGCTATTGATTTGTATGAGTTCTTGATATATTAACCCTTACAGATACGTGGCTTGCAAATATTTTCTCTTATTCCATAGGTTGGAATTTCATTCTGTTGTTGGTTTCCTTTTCTCTGCAGAAGTGTTTTAGTGTAATCTGGTCTCACTTGTTTATTTTACTTTTGTTGTTTTTGCTATTTGTGGCAAATCCAAAAACTCATTGCCCAAATCAATGTTAAGGAAATGACCCCTGTGTTTTCTTCTAGGAGTTTTACGGCTTAAGGTCTTATATTCAAGCCTTTAATTTATTTTGAGTTTATTTTTGTGTATGGAATAAGATAAAGGTCCAATTTCATTCTTTTGCATGTGGATACCCAATTTTTCCAACCCCTTTCCTTTCTGTCTTTTCTCCACTGTGTATTCTTGCCTCCTCTGTTGTAAATTAATTAACCATATACGTACAGGCTTATTTTGGGGTTCTCTGTTATGTTCCACTAATCTCTGTGTCTGTTTTTATGTTGATATCATACTTTTGATTTTTGAGAGCCTAGATTTTAGCCAGTGCCTTACGTTGCTTCCAGAATATAAGTAGCAACAAAATACAGAATTTTATAAAACATTCATAGTATTAATGCAATACTCTTACAAATAATCATCTCTAAGAAAAAAATATTTGAGCCATTCTCATTTTTAAATATTGAAACAAAGAACAGACATCTTAAATAAAATATTGATATATCCATTAAAGCAACATCAGTATTATACCATTATCACATCATTATTTCAGCAATACTAGGAAACATTTACCTTAATAAGTCAAAGGTGAAAAAAATCATAGGAATCATATCAATTAATATAAAAGCCTACTTATTCTGATTTTAAAAATAACTCTTATTGGAATCTCAAACTCTCAATGGTAAAATATTAAAAGAATTTACATTGATGGTAGGAACAGAAAAAGCATGTACACTCTCTCTTCATTATTTATATTATTTTAGAAGTTCTAGTCAATGCAATAAGATAAGAAAAAAGATATTGGAAGTTGCAGTAGAATTTTTCATAATTACCTACAGGTTTTCAATGTGGAAATCAAGTGATTTAAGATAACAACGATGAGAAATTAAAAAAAAAATTCAGTAAGTAGGCTGAATGAAAAGGACTATTAAATCGGGGCGCCTGGGTGGCTTAGTCGGTTAAGCGTCCGACTTTCGCTTAGGTCATGATCTCGCGGTTCGTGGGTTCGAGCCCCGCATCGGGCTCTGTGCTGACTGCCAGCTCAGAGCCTGGAGCCTATTTCAGAGTCTGTGTCTCCCTCTCTCTCTGACCCTCCCCTACTCGTGCTGTCTCTCTCTCTCTTAGAAATAAATAAAAATTAAAAAAACCAAAAAACAAAAAACAATTCACTACCTGCCTAGGCTTCTTACCCAAAGTTATATTGATGTCATATTTATCATTGATTTAATAGCACTCTTTAAATATTAGTTTTAGGGGTTGCCTGGGTGCCTCAGTGGGTTAAATGTCTGATTCTTGATTTTAGCTTAGGTCATGAGCTCACAATTGTAAGANGCCTGGGTGACTCAGTGAGTTAAATGTCTGATTCTTGATTTTAGCTTAGGTCATGATCTCACAATTGTAAGACCAAACCCCATGTTGGGTTCCACACAGAGCATGGAGCCTGCTTGGAATTCTCTCTCTCTCTCTCTCTCTCTCGCTCGCTCTCTCTCTCTCTCTGCCCCTCCCCCTCGGTCTCACTCTCAAAATAAACACTTATAAATAAGTGAATACTAATTTTTTTTCACAAGCTGTATTTATATTGTATTGTTTATATTGTACTTTTTTGCCATTCTTTAAGAATATTGGTCTATATCCCCTTCTGTTTTGCATTTTGATTAAATTCTCCCATACTAGAAACACTTCTCAAGGCCCTGGCTGTTTTAAATCGGTTCAGGCAGAAATAATCATGCCCAACTTCCACTTCCTTCTTCTGAACAAATGGCAGATATCATGAATCAGCACTAGCATCTCTTCCTCAGCCCAAATGTGGTCTCCAAATCTTTTTCGATATACCTACTGCTAACTTTGGCACTGGTTTATGCAATATAAATAACCTTTCTCTCAAGTCTAGGAAATTTGCATTGGTCCCAGTAGATTTCTATTTGAGGAAGAACAGTCTTCTGTGAATCTCTACAACCTCTAACTTGCTGCAAATTCAACTTTATCAAGTACTCTCAGAAAGGTCAAGAGCTGTAGTATGTAATCTGTTAGAAAGTAAGCCCTTTTAGACATGGGATTAGCAGAGGTGTGACACATTGATTCAAAGGGAACACCACACTTCATTCCTGAATTTTCTGTTGCCTGTAGCCTTAGAAAAAATAGCTTGATGGTTCTTTTATACACGGCCTGTCACAGCAGTCATTGCACCAAACATCCATCATTTACGGTCATTTCTAGTGGGCAGTGATATCAAGAGCCCAAGTCAACCATCTGGGGAGGTTCAAACATGGTCAAAAACAAAGAAATGTCACCTGGGGGAGAAAGGTGCAGAATTTCACACAAAGTGTCCAGTGAGAGTTGGCATAAGGATAGAAGAAAATAGCACGGTTATGATGACAAATCATGTGTGTTTCAGACACTATCTCATCCTGTGTCAGGAAATAAGTATTCAACAAAGAATATCCTCAAAGAATTATATTAGGTACTGTGGAGTTAAAAATCCAACAAAGACAAAATAGGCATGCATAGATGTGTCAACCCACAGTGTTTACCTTCTAGAAGAATAAACAAACACCTGAAATTGGATCACAGCAAACACTGGTTAAATCTATTGAGAGATTTCCATGTGCATTTAAAGGAGATGAGAACTCTTTAGTGCTGCAGAATGTTGAACGATATGACCTTGCTTCCCTTTTCACATGGATACTGTTCTGCTTTTCCACTCCATTGGGTCACTCAAGGCATTTTGACTTCTGGCCACCACCACAAAACCCATGGGGCTCTGTTCACACAGACAATTTACACAGCTCTATACTGTATCCTTGAAGGACCTTCTCTTAATTCTTGGAAAACAGTCTTTCTGTGCTTTAAAATCTTTGCCTATGCTTTTCTTTCTGCTTAGAATGCTATTCCTTCACACTTCCATTCTTTACTTGGCTACTTTCATCTTGATATCTTGGCTGACATTTCACTTCCCCATCCCCCCATCCCACATGTGTATGTGACCTCATTCACATTATGATCTTTATTAAGTCATTTTACTCTATGCTTCTGCCTCATAGCACTTAAAATGTATAATCATATATTTATTTTGAGTTTACCTGGTGTTTGTTTCCACAACGGCATTGTATACTTTTTGAGAGCAAGGGTCATGTTTATTTTGCTTTCTGGAACAAATGGCTAGCAAATTCCTTGCCATTTAGTAGGCCCAAACCTAATAAAATTGCAAATGGATACACAAAAGAAGACTCAGTACCTAAATAAATCAAGAGCTAACATAATCAATGCTGTGCTAGAGATACAGGGTAAGATTTACAAGAACTCAGAAGGGTGAGAAATCTCTTCTAACAGGGATGTTGGAAAAGATTCCATGAATTTGGTGGCATCTAAGATTAAAAAACACTATTTAGACCATGAAGTGTACTGAGATTTAAAGCACAAGAATTCATGAGTCCTACGGAACTCTACGTTGAAATTGTGTGAATTTGCACAAGTCACTTACGTCCACCCAGTGGTTTCCCATATGAAATAGAGGTTGTGATGCTTAAAAATGAGATAACCTTTGTGACATTAATTCTACGCTAGGCACAAAGCAGATAGTTATCCCAAGATAACTATTATCATTATGTAGATGTGAGGGGGCTTTCTAGACCAATGAGACACACTGAATCAAGGAATGAGGTGGACAAGTGAAGGGTGTAGACAGGGAGCTGAAGATTTGCATTTGACTGGAACTGGAATTGTGCGGAGGAGGAAAAAGCATGATTTGAAAAAATTTGGGATTTCTCCCTGGGATTAGTGAAGAGTCTAGAAAAGCTCTGGTTAAGAGGATGGTGTGGTCAGAGCTAGGTTTCAGGAGTGCTGATATCGAGGCTGGGTTGGGGAGACTTGAAGGGAGAAGCCACTTTGAGCTGCCATGGCCAAGCAAAGGAGAGATTTTATGGGAGGCACCAATTTGTGGGAAATCTGAAGAAAGAAAGGGAAGCATTTGAAAAGACTTTACTGGAATGTTATTTACTGAGCGAAGTTTTAAAAATAAAATGGACCTGAGAACTTCAGGAGCTAGCGGCAGACTCACTTTCCTCTGGACCCGGATTATATGGGAACAATTGGATAATATCAGCGAAAACATATTAAAAACTTAAGAATTTCTTCTGTGGTCCCCATTTTGTGAAATATATGCAAAAAAATTTCATTAGATAACTGGCAGTGATATTCTGATGTTTACATATATTTTAGGTAAATAGGAAGGGCATATTTAACTACTGAAAGCAGGGATCGGGAAGAAAGGAGACTGTGAGGCATGCACACATCGTAATTCTCCCTCCGTCTCCCAGACAGATTCATGTCTACATATCTGTAGGTCTGTATCTATAATTGTATCTAGATCTGTATTGTACCTACATTTTTCTAGATATTTCTACAACTGCTATTGGAATTTAATTGCTATAATCTATAGCACAGATTGGGACAGTGCTTTTGGAAATCAATTTATCTATCCATAGAGAGAGACATATTTATATAATATCTATCCAGAGTGTTAAAAATCTGATAGCACATTCTCTAAGGCAGGATCCGTGGCTAAATACTATTAGAGTCCCAGCACGGTACCAAGCCCAGGATGGATACCCAGATCAAAGTGAATAAGGATCTGTTGAACAAATCAATAAATCAATTAGTAAATAAACTTCTGTTCCTTTCATTCCAGTTCTGAGATTTTATTGTGAATAAGTTTTCCAAAATACGAGGCAGAAAACTTTAGGACTTAAAAATGTAAGGGGCAATAAATAAATAAATAAATAAATAAATAAATAAATAAGTAGGGGCACCGGAGGGGCTCAGTCAGTTGTATGTTTGATTATTGATTTCAGCTCAGGTCATGGATCCCAGGGTCATGGGAACCTGCTTAAGATTCTCTCTCTCTCTCTCTCTCTCTCTGTCTCTCTCTCTCTGTCTCTCTCTCTCCCACTCTTCTCTTCTTCCTCACTCTCTCTCTCTCTCAAATAAATGTTAAAAATGAGGGGGGCCTGGGTGGCTCAGTCCCTTAAATGTCAGACTTCAGCTCAGGTCATGATCTCCCAGTTCGTGGGTTCAAGCCCTGTGTCAGGCTCTGTGCTGACAGCTCAGAGCCTGAACCCTGCTTCAGATTCTGTGTCTCCCTCTCTTCCCCTTCCCCTGCTCTGAGCCCTTCCCCTGCTCACATACACACACACTCTCTCTCCCTCAAAATAAACAAACATTAAAAAATTTTTTAATAAATTAAAAAAATGAAAAAAAATTTTTGAATGTTAGAATTTTAGAGGACTTTTTTTTTTACTTTTTATTTCTATGACTTACCTTTTCATATCTGAAAGTTTATACTTTTTAAAAGGTTTTTATTTATTTTGAGAGACAGCAAGATGGGGACAGAGAAAGCGGGAGACAGAGAATCCCAAGCAGGCCCCGCACTGTCAGTGCAGAGCCTGATGCAGGGCTCAAACCCACCAGCTGTGAGATCATGACCTAAACCGAAGTTGGATGTTTAACCAACTTTTCCACACAGGAGTCCCTGAAAGTTTGTACTTCTTAATCCAGAATTTTAGGAGACTTTAATACTAGTTTATAAGAATCATAATCAGATAAAAGCATAAAGACATTATCATAAATTAATGATTAGGTAAATTATGGTATGTCACCTCAACTGAAAACAATGTCATATTTTACAAACAACGCTATAAAAAGTTTATATTAACTAGTTAAAATGCTAAGTGGAAAGATACAAGATTTTATATTATAGAATGAGTATAAGTAAACATACTAATAAAAAATTAAGTGGTAGGAAAAATAAAGAAAGCAACTCACCTCATGTTAGTTTTTTGGGGGGTGGGGGTTAGATAAGCCTAAGAATAATTAACTTGTATTTTTATATTCCCAAATTTCTAAAATTTCAGTAATAACTACAAACTCCTTTGTTATTAAAAAAAAACGTGTACCTTATTTTAAAATTCAACATCATCCACTAAACCAACAAATTTCTCAAATATAAATCACCACCAAGGAAGGGCTTGGTATTGGGCTGCCTACATTACTCTAATTTCTATGGGATGTTCACATCACAGTTTTGGGGCACTGGGTGAGAGAAGTTGTCCTGGGTAAACCCATGGGAAAATGTTGAGTTAGATAAAACTTGGAGCAGTTTTTGTGCAGGACTTTTCAGAGCATTCATTATGCTCATGTGTGTTTTACAAATTACTTGACTATAACCACTATGGAAAACGTTTAGAAATCTTTCCTACCCAGCCAGCCCTCTTCTATGTAATATATTTTTAAAATTTTTAATGTTTATTTATTTTTGAGAGAGAAAGAGAGAGACAGAGCATAGCAAGGGAGGGGCAGAGAGAGAGAGGTAGGGAGGACACAGAATCTGAAGCAGCTCCAGGCTCTGAGCTGTCAGCACAGAGCCCGACGCGGGGCTCGAACTCACAGACCGTGAAATCATGACCTGAGCCGAAGTCGGACATGTAACCAACCGAGCCACCCAGGTGCCCTTCCTATGGAATAATTATAATCCAAACCATTATTGGCTCCTTGCTACACTGCGTGTCAGGTGTAATAAAGGTGAGGATATTTACATGTATAATCACATTTCTTACTCACAACCATCCTGTTATTCAGGCACCGTGATCATCCCCACTATGTAAGTGAGAAGATGGGTTATGCGTTCCCCCAAATCCACACAGCAAGTGGCAGAGACAGATCCTGTGTTTTGCACGGTACCACATCCTGCTTCTCAGATTACAGAAAAATCATTTTGCTGTATTCAAGAATTCAGAATTTTCATACTCAAGATGAATATTTCTAAACTACTTTTCCCTTTTCTGTAGACCCATAATGCCACCATCCCCCAAAGAACAGAATTTGTATGATTTTTCACTAACAATAGAGCCAGCTCATATCTTTAATCTTCAAAACAAATGTTTAAGCCAAAGAGTGTTTCTGACAATTTAATTTATTATCTGTGTTTGAGGTAGGAGAGGGATTTGAGTAGCTTTGGAGATAATTTGATTTGTGCTTTGGATAGCAAATGCAGTATCAATCATTTACACAGTTTCCTATAGCTCTTTTCTAGATATTTGTTGCCAGGATGAAATGAATAAACAAAAGTACAATTTGAATATAATAGCTTTTATACCACGGTGAAAGATGGACGGTCATAGGTGTGAGAAAAAGACATAGTTTTACCTTTCCAAAACTGCTGAAGACAATCTGGTAGCTCTAAATGTTTGTCATTTCTGACATTTATTTCCCTTTACGAGTGTGTATGTTCTTAATTGTAACCTTTGTAGTTAATAGCATAGTATCATGGCAAGTTAAAAAGAGAAAAAGTCTTCCATTTAAATGAGGGTTCAGGGTGCCTGGGGGGGGGCTCAGTTGGTTAGGTGTCCAACTCTTTTTTTCTTTTTTCTTTTTTTATTTATTTCTGAGAGAGAGAGAGACAGCGTGAGCAGGGGAGGGTCAGAGAGAGAGGGAGACATAGAATCTGAAACAGGCTCCAGACTCTAAGCTGTCAGCACAGAGCCTGACGTGGGGCTCGAACCCACAAACCACGAGATCATGACCTGAATCCAAGTTGGACGCTTAACTGACTGAGCCACCCAGGCGCCCCATAGGTGTCCAAGTCTTGATTTTGGTTCAGATCGTGATCTCATGGTCTTGAAATTGAGCCCTGCATCCACTCTCAGTGTGGAGCCTGCTTGAGATTCTCTCTCTCCTTCCTCCTTCCCCTCCCTGGCTTGCACAAGCTGTCTCTCTCTCTCTAAAAAAGAAAAAAAAAAAAACGAATTTAAATGAGGGTTCATTTGGAACTCCCATAAACATCTTCTATTCAATATATACATGCTTACAAAGAAAAAGGCATGGTCTGAGCCTTCAGACTCTCAGTGAAAAGAATATATTCTGAAACCAAAAGGAAATGGTGCAGTCGAGTCTACTCTTAAAGAAGACTGAAGCCTTGGTCCAGTTCAGCCTGGGTAATAGCCAATGTGTTCTGGAAATATTCCCTTCATGGAATACCAGCTTGAAGTGTGTAATCCACTTCAATCAGAATTTATTCAGTGATGACCATATGCCTAGAGGCGGTGAGGGGGTGAGGGAAACAGCTTTGCACAGGCTTGGAGTCAGCCAGACCTGGGCCATCCCTATTCCATTGCCTTAGACTGTTCTCAAAGCTTCTATTTCTCTATCCATTTCATAATTCCATGTGGGAATATGTTCTCTAGATCTATTATGTGTCTGAAATGGATGACACAATGTTGGATACACAGTGAATAATAAATCTTGGTGCCTCCTCACAAACGCTCTAAGCCCTCCACACTGTGGGATAGGTTCTGTGAGTGACCTAGAGAGATTGACAGATGTGATCACTGTGTTATCAATCCTTCTGGAATAAGGCTTAGCATTCTATTTAATTTTGATTACTTTTTTTTGAGAGAGAGAGAGAGTGTGTGTGAGCGGGGGAAAGGGGCAGAGAGAGAGAGAGAGAGAATCTTAAGCAGGCTCTATGCTCAGCATGGAACCCGACATGGGGTGTGATCTCACAAGCGTGGGATCATGACCTAAGCCAAAATGAAAAGTCGGATGCTCAACCAACTGAGCCCCCCAGAAGCTCCATTCTTGATTACTCTTAAGGCACAGCAAGACTTATTAGCCCTTCATCAGACTTATTCATTAGGGATAATGGGGACCCTCAGAAGGTTTATAAATAGGGAAAAGAAAAAGGAAAAGGAAGGGAAATAATGTGGTAAGGGGATCATAAAGAGCAAAGATTAAAAAAAGGAGAAAGGGAAACAGGGGGTGCAGGAAGAAGGGAGGAATGTGGCAAAGGAGGCAGAGGAGAAAAGCCAAGGAAAAAGAGGTATCAAAATAAAAGCTACCATCAAAAGTAACTCTCTACTATCGCTCGTCTCGTAGTGGACATTCATAACCTGTATTGTTCTAGCCTCCTTTTTGGTAATTAATGGCCATTAGTTATTAATGATTAATAATTAACATTATTAATGGACATTTTCAGCCCAAAGTTCAAGGAATATTTTTTTCCTTCTCGTTAGGTCCCGAGTAGAGACATCAGTTTTATAATGTAGAGAGTAATACGTTCAGACATTCAAGAGGCAGAAATCATTCAGAAAATATTTTCAAAATTCATTGATTTTCTACTGAGGATAACATTTGGTAATGATCAATACTCTCCTCCAGGGCTTTCTAGCCCTTTGTTGGTTGGGGCATGATCCTTCAAGTTTTTCAAAAGTAGGAGTAAGCCTTGTGACTCCACACTGCTGTAGGAAGAGTGGACCCCAGACAAAAGGGCTCATCCAAGTTTGAGTTCCAGCGACATGAACTTCAGGCTGGTTCTCCTTCCCAGGGCAGCAGTCTCCCTGTATGTAAACATACAGATAATTGGCAGCGATGGTATCCCAAAAATTCTTTTCTTCTCTTTGTTTTTATTGAAAATTTAATTATTTATTTTGAGGAAGCAAGAGTATGAGCAGGGCAAAAGCAGAGAGAAGGAGAGGTAGACACAGAGACTCCCACGCTGCCAGCACAGAGCTGGGTGAGGGGCGTGAACCCACAATCCATGTGGTCATGGCTGGAGCCAAAATCAAGAACGGGACACTTAACCAACTGAGCCACCCAGGAGCTACTGAAAGTAGGTTTCCTCTATGCTACATCAGAGAGATTACGAAGTAATAAACGCAAAAATGTCTCATAATATTTTGCTAAATACAAAGAGGGAGAAATACATCCTCTTTCTTTTCTAAAATCACATGGTTCCTGGGCGTAGAACTGCCCCATCATCCTGTCCCATCTTTTTCCAGTGACAGCATTAAAATGAAACTTAACAGAGGACCATGGGGGAGGGGAAGGGGAAAAGTAGAGAGAGAGGGAGGCAAACCATGAGAGACTCTTAAATACTGAGAAGAACCTGAGGACTGATGGAGGTAGAGGAGAGGGGAAGGGGGTGATGGGCACGGAGGAGGGCACTTCTGGGGATGAGCACTGGGTGTTATATGGAGACCAACTTGACAATAAACTATATTAAAAAATAATAAAAAAATAAAATGTATGAAAAATGAGCCACCTTATTAATAATTATTTCAACCTGTTCCAGTTTCAAGTTAAACTGATTATGCATCATAATTTTTCCAGTCCTAAATTAGGAATGTAACATCACTGCTGCAACTGAAAAGCAAACGAAATTCATTGAATCTCTTCATGTGCTTGAACAGTTCCAAGCATATATCTGTAATAAGGCAAGTATTCAAATTTTTTTCTCAAAGTTATTTTATTTCTGTTTCCTATAAACTTTTATAGAACTTAGGTAATTTAGGTATATATTCTATTATTTGATTACTCATTAGAAAGATATGTTAAAGCTGATGTTTCAGTATTGCTGAAACATAGAACAGACACAAACTTAATATGATTTTTAGGAAGACCTATGTATATATTTAATTTACCAACTAACTGTTTATATAAAAGCATTACTTAAAGTGTCATAATGTCAATGTAAATATCTCATATCCATCTACTTATTAAATTCCTTCAGAAAGATTCTTAAACAAATAAAATAAAATGTGTGTGTTCACACCAGGCACAACTAGTAACTAGATGATACATGTGTGTTTTAAGTTTTGTCTAAATTCAAAATGTAAACAGAAAGGGGTTAATAGTGACTGTGAATAACAGACTCTGAGGCAATGACTCTGGGTTTCTATCCAGAGCTGTCATGTATGTGCTCTGTAACCTTGGGCAAGTCACTTAACTGCCCTGTGCCTCACCTTTCCAGAGCTGCACAAAACATACATTCAAAATTGTTAAGGAATTATGTAAAATATTTGATATGAAAAATAATATTTGATAAGAGTTTGGAGATTTGTTTAAATGGATAAATATGGAGATCAACTTTCCCAAGTGTTTAGATTTTATTAGATATGCTTAAAGAGTTTTATTTTAAAATGCCAGTATTTGGGGTGCCTGCGTGGCTCAGCCAGTTAAGCGTCTGGCTTCGGCTCAGGTCATGATCTCACAACTTGTGGGTTTGAGCCTTGCGTCGGGCTCTGTGCTGACAGCTCAGGACCTGGAGCCTGCTTTGGATTCTGTGTCTCCCTCTCTCTCTGCCCCTTTACCACTCTCTCTCTCTCAAAAATGAGTAAATGTTAAAAAAAATTTAAAAATAAATAAATAAAATGTATTTGTGGCAATTATATATTTTACAACTATTTACATTTATAGTAGAAAGTTCTGTATATCAACTCGAAATATATAAAGAGGTGCCTAGCTTCTCAAAATTACTTTTAGGAAAAAAAGCTATTTTTAGGAGTAAAAAGAAACAAACCTTGATGATCATAGATGCAAATCTCTCACTTCCAAATACAATAGGAACATGAAAATTTGTTTTGGTGGAGAGCCCCCATTGGACTATATGAAGTCTATAAAAACGTTATTTTATCTGTATGAATGAGTGACATAAAGTAATTTTAGGATTTATAAATAGAAACTCTCAATTAAGAGCTGACATAAATTAAATGAAATCCCAACTAAACTGGTGGCTATTTTCAATCACAGTGCTTCAAGCAGAGTAAAGCAACGTCAAAAATGTAAAATTCAAAAACATCTCAAAAAACTTTGACAAAAAATTTGTATATTCGATGGATTTAGTGACCGTTTTGGCTTTATATTCCGCCAAAAACAGCAGAGCAATCAAATTATGCATCATTTTCAAGCTTTGCATCAATGATTTGGCACTATTTCCCTGTCAGCTTGATTCTCAAACTTTTATATTAATAACAGCCTCAAAACTGATGAATCATGGATAATGGAATAATTGTCTTTTCCCTGAAAAAAGAAAAAGAAAACTAAATACTTTAAGCCACAAAGCTTTTTTTTCTGGGGGAGGTGGATGTTAATGATTCCCTTTGTTATCACCTCCATCCAGAAAGAGATTTCTATTTTTCCACATCTAAAATGTGAACCTGTTTCAAGCAGGAAACATGATCAACTTGGGTCACACAGAGGTGAGAATCCAACAGTTTTCCAAGTCTGCCCCCAGTGTAACAATGGCAGTTTGAGTGTATAGTTAAAGAGGAAGGAGAAAACTCTATTTCCAACTATCAATAGTGGTTACATAGAGGAGGGAACAAACCTAACTAGATTTGTTAAAAGATTCATTAAAGATAATGTTCTTAGGGCACCTGGGTGGCTCAGTTTGTTGAGCGTCTGACCTCAGCTCAGGTCATGATCTCACTGTTTCTGAGTTCAAGATCCACATCAGGCTCTGACAGCTCAGAGCCTGGAGCTTGCTTCAGATTCTGTGTCTCCCTCTCTCTCTGCCCCTTCCCCGCTTGCATGTGCTCTCGCTCACTCTCTCTCTCTCAAAAAAAATTAAAAAAATAAAATGTTCTCATTTTCCTCCATATAATTCTGAATAGTTTACAATAAGTTATTTATGTCTTGTGTGAATAAAATAGTATGAACATATACTCTTAACTTAAAATAGGAGTGGGGGCTTATTCTCCAGATTTCCTTTATGATGATTTCACTTCCTTTCTTCATTTAAATCAATGACAATATTTAAACTGCTGTGATGATTTATGGTCCACAAAGGTTTTCACTCATTTTTCTTAATTGATCTGTACAATACTCTTGTAGGCAGGTGTTAATATCCCTGCTTTACAGATGACAAAACAGAGGACAGAGAGGCTGATTGATTTCCCCAAGGCTATATAGCTAGTAAGTTATAAACCTAGTCTATCATTACAAAAGTTCAGAGTTTTCTCCCTAACAGAAGAGAGTATCCACTCTCACAGTGGAAAGAAAGCTGAACTCATAAATACAAAGAGTGGAATGGTGGCTACCAGGGTCCCCAGGAGAGGGGGAACAGGGGGGATAGTTTAAGGGTACAAGCTCACAACCAATAAATAGATAAGTCGTGAGGTTAAGTCGTGAGATCTGTATAGCAATTACAGACAACAATACTGTATTCTAAACTTCCAAGTTGCTAAGAGACCAGATCTTAATTGTTCTCAGCACAAGAACAAAATGATAATTATGTGACACGCTTGAGATGTTAGCTAGCCAGGTGGTAATCATGTTACGATATATCAGTGTATGAAATCAACATGCTGTACACCTTGAACTTGTATAATGCTATGTGTAAATTATACCTCAATAAAATAAAAATTTTTAAACCTATGTAAAGAACCATTGCCTAAGATCCCAGTTTCTTCCCAAGGTGTTTAAATCTATTTTTGGTCTCTCATACTCAGGTTTAGTATTCAATTGTAGCAGTCATGTGAAGGCATCTGGGTAAGAGTGTGAAAGGAAAGATCTCATCTGCACTCAGACTGTAAGAACTAGAGCAATGTTATAAGAATGATTTCAGCATGTGTTCAGTCTTTCAGAAGGAACTTGTGATTTTGCTGTGAAGTCAGTAAGTTAAAATAAAACAAGCAAAATCTTTAGGAAATTAGTTTGCCCGGTGTCATGTCTCAAAAAATAACAGCATTCAGCAATAGCAAAGATTTTGTTTTAAGGTCAGGGCATTCAACCCTCCTGTTATTTTTAGTGACTTCTCTACCTGAACCATTCCATGAATTATTCATAGCTGTACGGAAATGGCCATACCCTCTGTTGGTATTTTAAAATAATGACAGACTCTAGAATGTTTGCTACAGCTGAGGATGGCGGCTGTGGGTAAGGAAGCAGAAATGCCGCCAGGTCCCAGCCCTTCTCTCAATAAGCGGGAAGCAAGCATGTCATTTTGTCAGGGAAACCTCTCTAACCTCGGACACAAGTGGCACTAGAGAAACCACGAGGGATCTATTATTTTAGAGGTGAGGTAATCATCATCATTATTCCCGTTTCTGCGCTTCCTCTCCTGCCACGCGTTCTCAGATCGGGTTCTTTGAAGTCACCCGATACTGCAATTTTGAAATTTGCAAGATGGACAGGCCCTTCCAGAAAGCGTTGCTTTGAAACGCTGATTGGGATTGGAAGATGGTTCTGAAAATTACAGGACGCCCATCTTGTTAATTACTCTCCAGGAAACTTGGAGAGTGAACTCTCCAAGCACCTGCGATGATGACAGTGAAGCCCCCAGCGAGTGGCTGATGCCCGGCATGAAGGCAGGGCTCAGCACTCCAGTGAGTTCTGTTGAGATGAGAAACAGAGGAAAGGAGGCAGAGGTGGGAGAGGCTCTGAGTAGAGTCATGGGAGGGATTTATTAGGGTGAACACCAAACAGGTCTTCATTGAAGTCGTTCTCTGTTTTCCTACTCAAAATTATTAAAGCTTTTTAAATTTTTATCAACATGGTGATGATAAATCAGCCAGACTTATTTCAGTGATAGGGAGGAGGAAGAAGAGAAGAGGAAGGAAAAAGGAGTCCGTGTAAAGTTTATCTCCAAAGTGCTTAAAGGTCATCAGGTCAGACATGCCAAGATTCACATTGGCACTTCACCGTGAGGAAGTGATGACGTAGCTCGGCACTGAGGGTACCTCACAGATATGTCTGCACAGTGCCTGGCACACAAGGGGAACTCAGTACGTGGGTATCAACTTTCTTTTCTCTGCTTCACTAAAACCAGCGTCCCTAACCTGAAACGCCATCTAGTCAGCACTTACCCATTCTATTTTACAGCGGTGACTGGAGGGTAGACCTCGTTAATGAAGTTCCTGTGTCCATGCCTCCTCCTGTTGGTTGTGCTGTATGCCTGTACTTTCCAAAGTATAATGACGGTTCCCTTGTCTTTGCTCCGAAGTCTCACCTTGGAGATTGGGAAGGGAAGACCCAGAGGCCTTAGCGCCAAACCAAACCAAATCAACAACAACAAAAGCCTGTTTTAACTCCCAGGGGCATCAGATTTATGGGGCCAGCTGAGGTCTCCTAACGTCAAGGGGATCACCCATTTTTACCAACATACAGCTCTTACATAGTTTCTTGACGTTAAATCCATCTTTGGTAAGTCGTATAAGCCACTTCAAAGCGGTAATGAATTTCCCCTTTTAGTCATCAAGTATTATAAAATTACATATGATCCTGGAGATTAAGAACTGGGAAAATTTAGGTCACAGCACTGATACAATGCCACGTTAGGAAAGATACTGTGATCACCTTGTTTTGTCTGATATCAAAACCATCATCGCTGTTTTGTTGCAGATAGAGCTTCATCTCTGGATCTAAACAGAATCAGTTTCAAATTCTAAGTGTGCAACTTACTATTTATGGAATGAATAGCAAAGGTTAGCCTGCCTAGTCTCAGTAATTTAGTTCATATATTGAAGATACTTAATGACCTCCTCTGTACATTGGACTGTGAGGTTGAAATCAAACAATTGTGTAAGTGGACAGAGCCAAGAATGTGGAAATGATCCAGAAAATGTTAGATCACTTACAAAACTTCACTATAACCTAAAAAAAAAATCCTCTTCCACCCCCAATTTTTAAAAAACGGTATACAGTACTGGACGTAGAAGGACTTATCCAGTAGCCTATTAGACTTTGAATATAAGGTTGGAAATTAAATAGAATTTCAAACCCCTTACTTATGCCTTTTCCCTCCCCATGCCTTAAGTACTGTCATACACCATTTTCACCATCCTGTGTAGATTTTCAATGATTCTGGTGCATTTATCTGCTTCTCTGAGTAGGTGGGATCTGGGTCAATAAAACACTAATTATGTTTCTCCTACATATTTATTATTGCGGGATGCTTGACACTGGTGATTTGTTCCTGGGTCCGTATCAACTTATATACGTGATTTGTTGAAGATTTCAGAAAGAGTCTCAAACATGAATAAGAGGTTTAAACATGGGGCCAAGGAAAAATATATTTTTTTAAAAAGCCTTTTATTTGGAGTTAGAGAATTAAAATCTGTTTTGAATTGAAAAGCATCTAGGTGATCCTATTGTCCAATGTCATTTATAGCTGTAGGATCCAATGTTCTAAGAAATAGAATGACTTCCTCTGGTTATAGACGTTTCAAGAACAGCTAGACCCAGGATCTGAGATTTGGAGTCGTTCCAATGATCGGTAGAAGAAGGCAGAGGGCAAAACTAAAGCGTCATTATAATGTTCATTTTTAGAGACCTTAAGGATCATTCGAAGGGAGGCTAGTGGCTACCTGTTTTCTATCGCCAGGCTATGTTACAATACCCCAGCTAGCGGGGAAAGTGAGGCACTGTCTTCGGTCCTCTGGCGTCCCTTTGTGGTTCTTAGGTCAGTGCAAGGCCCTCTTAGTGAGCCCCTAAGAACTAGAGTATGCAGAAGAGTAAAAGGATTTCACGTATTGGAATTGCAAAGTGCTGTTTACCTTCCATTTGACTTAAAAAAGTCATCGTGTTCCCATTTTCCCAGCTAAGATATGAGAAATAATTATAGCACCAAACTCATAGTTAATGAAATCAGTAAGAAAATGCACGCAAAGTATATTATAGCATGCCTAACACGAGTGCCCTTTCAATAATTGGTTCCTGCCTCCCACTGCCAAATGCACAACACACAGATAGTGAACCACACGGTAGAGTCTGAGATTAGACGATGGGTGAACGATGGGAAATCCGGGCAGTGTCTGTGTGAGCTTGGAAAGAAGTCTCCACAATGAATTCACCCTTCTATCGGAGCGGGGG
>NW_027528417.1:1687835-1708390 GCF_008692635.1 Crocuta crocuta
GACAGCAGCATCCAGGAGACTTAGAGGCTGTGAGCTGTCCTCCATCCTTGTAACACTTGGGCCTGAAGACACCATTGGAGTTTTTGTCATTGTGGAATTCAGCTGGTAAGCAATGGCTGTCGGACTTGGGGAGTCTCTAAACCTCAATTAGTCCAGAGACCAAGTCAGTATCCCTCTATCTACTCAAGTATTTGTGAATTTCTTGTGCTGACTTGTACTTCTCTAAAGGGGGAGGGAAAGTTGAAAGAGACAAGAAGTAGGATGAATATGGTGCAGGTAGTAAACACTCATCAAAAAACCTGTTGTTTCCTGGGCATGAAGGTATCCACTTAGGATCTATATTATCTCTTTTAATATTCACTATAATATTTAAGGTCGTTATTTTCCCCATTGCCCAGAAAGGCTAAATACATGCCTGATGTCTCAGCATGGATGAGGAATTATCAAATCCAGGTGTCAATTCCAAAATAGATTAAGCCTGGAATTGACACCTGGCTCCGACTCCCGAATCCACATTATTTTCACTCTTCTCAACACATTATTAGAATAGCCAAGACACGATCAAGAGTGACAAATGTGAAAACACATGGACGTTAATCTGTACCTGCATAAGAGTTTATGCAAAAATATTTGGCGCGAGCATCTTCAATCACTGCCCGACATAGAGAATAGAAAACAGCCACTGGCGTTATTTGGTGACCATTTATTTCTGCTCTACTACCAAGAATTGGGGACTCAGTGTCAACTAGAAGTAAGGTTAATTGAGACAGATATTTAACCTCTAGGGAGGCTTATTAGTATAAGAAAGAGGGAAAATAAGTATGCAGGAAGAAAGCATAGACTTTTTCAGATCATTTTAACGTTTTTTTAATATTCAGAAATATTTTCAAAAGGCCCATTAATTCCAGTACTTAACATTTCTTTCAGGGAACCCAGATTGAGTCTTGACTTATTAGCTCAGGTGTTTATAACAAAAGGATCATTATGTTCTTTCCTTCTGCATCACAATTTCCACATAATGGCTGTTTTATTTTGAATGAGTTGATAAGGTAGCTTTCACAGGAATATCACTGAATATACTTAAAAGCACCTTTCATAGCCTTGAACAATGCTTCCTCTTCAGTTCATAATTGTCATCCCCACCCCTCTGCACCCCACCCGCTTCAACTTTCACCGTCACAATTCCTAATGGTAGCTTTCCTGAACACTGCCTGTGAACCTAAGTGAAGGGAAATTTGTGTCAGGACGTTCTGCTGAAAGAATGTGCGCCCAGGAGAGAGGCCATCTACAAGGGGAGAAGGGAATGCATGAAGTTCAGGCAAGAATAAGTCTGCTGACATTCTCAGAGCTCTGCAAGCCCACAGACACTTCTAGAACTCACCTTGTTAAGTTTACATGTCAATCTTCTCCCTCTCAGCTTTCATACTGGCTCAGCCAGCTCGTAACACACCAGCCAGCTCAACACCAGTTCAGCCTCACTCAAGAAAGGTCCCCCAGGGGCGCCTGGGTGGCTTAGTCGGTTAAGCGTCCGACTTTCGCTTAGGTCATGATCTCGCGGTTTGTGGGTTCGAGCCCCGCGTTGGGCTCTGTGCTNCAAAAAAAGAAAGGTCCCCAGGTATTCCAATGGACTCTGTGAACAGTGCACACTCCTGTGTGTCATTAATGTCCAAGAATGAGATTTCAGACTTCTAGGGGTGAAGTGGTGGTCTTGGAGTCACGGAGGGGTGGGGGGAGGCTTCCATGGTGAGGGAGCAGGAGAGAGAATTACCTTTGCATACAGTTTTCATGAGGCCAGATTTACCTTAATGCCCCCAACCCAAAACCCAAACAACAAACAAACCTAGACATGTACTTAAAATACTTGAAATCTATATGAAAAAATCTTTCAAATAATTATCCATTAGAAAAATTTCAAACAAAGAGAAAAGGAATATGTTACTAGTAAGGGAGACCAAAGAATACTGCAGAGATATCAATTCTTCCTACATAAATCTATAAATTTGATGTTACCCCAATAAAATACATACATTGTTTTTGGGTCTAGACTGTGGGAAGACAATGACATTCCTAAAGCCAAGAATAGTGAGAAAAATCCTGAAAGACAAGAGCAATTTGGGAAACAGCCTTATCAAATTATAACTCCTCTATAATAAAACACAGTACTATTGGCTCAGGAATGGACCTCCAGGCTAACCGAACCAAAGGTAAAGCTCTGAAATATACACAAGGGAATCTTAACATAAGACAATGGAATCTTAATATATGACCAAGATTAATATAAGACCAAATTAGCAGGGAATGGATGGAATTTGTTATAAGTGGTATTGGAAAATTAGATAGTCATTTGAGAAAAGGTAAAGTTTTTATACAACACAGCTTACACAAAACAAGTGCCAAATAGGTGAGAGATCTAAATGTTTTGTTTTTAATAAATGTTTATTTATTTTGGGGGGAGGGGTGTTGGAGGGAGATAGAGGGTCCATAGTGCTGCCAGTGCAGAGCCTGATGTGGAGCTTGAACTCAGGAACCAAGAGACCATGACCTGACCTGAAGTCAGTCACTTAGCCAACTGAGCCACCCAGGCACCCCAAGGTCTAATTTTTTTTTTTAATGCTGTAAAGGTACTATAAAAGAATGGATAGATTTCATTATAAAACAAAGGGGTAGAAAACATCTCTGTGATTCAAAGTTAAGAAGCAACCAAAGAAAATATTGGTGTTTCAATTACATGATAAAGTGTTAGTAACTTACAAACCATTGACAAAGTCCCAAAATTAAAATATTGGGAAAATCTGTACACAACTACATAATAGGAAAAGAAAGATGAGAAGTCTCTAACATATAAAGAACTAAAATATATTTTAAGAGAACAGAGGAGTGGGCAAATACATGAATAAGCAGTTCATAGAAAAATAATTTAAGATGGTCCTTAAATATATGAAATGATACTCTTACTGACAAGTGAAGTGTACATTTTAATGCTCTTAATGTGCTTTAGAAAACATGATTTTCAGTAAAAAAAGAAGGAGAAAATTAATATCAAATCATATAACTAGGTCAAAAATCTTTGCTTTGAAATTTTAACTGAAAATATAAACTCCTGACTCTTCAAAAATACATATTTCTTCTATGCACTTAATCAATAGATCTTTGAAATATATGGTACAAAAGCTGATACATCTTAAGGGGGAAATAGAAAAATTGTCAATTATATTTGGAGAATTCAACACTTTTCACTCAGGAATTGATACAACAAATAAGCAGAAAATCAGGAAGGGTATAGACAGTTTGGACCATCAATCAACTTGACCTAATTGCTATTTATAGGGTGCTCCACCAAAATATAGAGGAAAACACATTCTTCTCAAGTGCAAATAAGACATACAGTGAGCGAGACTGTATCCTGAGTCATATAAGACTTAACGAATTAAATATGTGCATTTATTAAACAATTTTATATTTTTCCATAACAAAATTAAACCAAAAACTCAGTGACAAAAGATATCTAGGAACAACCTTAATTATCTGGAAATTAAACACATAATTCTAAAAACCCAAAAAGAAATCACAAGGATAGTTTTTAAAGTATTGATCTAAATAAAAATGAAATATAGTATATCAAAATGTGTGAGAAGCAGCTAAAGCAGGGCTCAGAGGGAAATTTATAGCATTAAATGTTTATATTAGAAAACAAGAAAGATCTAAACCCAGTAGTCTAAGCTTCCACCTTAAGAAACTAGAGAAAGATGAATATATTAAACACAAAACAGAAAGGAAAAAATGAAAATAGAACATAAAAGCAAGAGAGACGATCAATTAAGTCAAAAGTTGGATCCCTGAAAAGATCAATAAACTTGATAAATCTTTAATGTGGCTGATCAGAAAGAAAAGAGCGAAGAAACTATCCATATAAGGAGTAGGGACATCACTATTTATCCCAAAGATACTAAAAGAACAGTAAGAGGATACTAAGAATAATCCTATGCTCATGAATCTCATAATTTATATGACATGTACCAATTCTTTGAAAGATACAAACTATGAATTCCACTTAAGAAGGAAAAAATAAACTACATAACCTATATCTATTAAAAATTTAATTTCTGGGGCACCAGAAATCAGTTGGTTAAGCTTCCAACTCTTGATTTTGGCTCAGGTCATGATCTCATGGTTCATGGGATTAAGCCTAAGCTGGGCTCCATGCTGACAATGCAGAGCCTGCTTAGGATTCTCTCTCTTCCCTTCTTTCTGCCCCTCCCCTGCTTGTGCTCTCTCTTAAAAAAAATAAATAAATAAACTTAAAACGATTAATTTCTTGTTCAAAATATGTCAAAAAGAAAAGACTGTCAGATCCAGGCTGTTTCACTGGTAATTATACAAAATTTTTAAGGAGTAAATAATAAGATTTCCGCTAAAATAGAAGAAAGAGGGAACAGTTCCAGACTCCTTATATGAGCCCAGCATTAACATACAACTAGGGGTGCCTTGGTGGCTCAGTCGGTTAAGTGTCTGACTTCGGCTCAGGTCATGATCTCAGGGTTCATGAGTTTGAGCCCTGTGTTGGGTTCTGTGCTGACAGCTCAGAGCCTGGAGCCTGCTTTGGATTCTGTGACTCCCTCTCTCTCTGCCCCTCCTCTGCTCATGCTGTTTCTCTCTCTCTCTCAAAAATAAATAAACATTAAAAAAATAATTTTCAAAAAAAACCATAAAACTAAAACCAGGCAAAGAAATTGCAAGAAAACTATAATTCAATATGCTACATGAATGTAGACACAAAAATTCTTGACCAAATGTCAGCAAATCAAATCCAACAGTATATTAACATAATTGTCACAACCCAGTGGGCTTCATCCCAGGAATGCAAGATTGATTTAACATTCAAAACTCAATCATTGAAATTCACAGTAATAACAAACTAAACAAGAAAATCATATGCTCGTTTCAATAGTTACAGGAAAAAAAAAAACACTTCATCAAATTCAACATCCATTCGTGATAAAAATAAATAAATAAATAAAACTCTCAGCAAAGTCAGAATAGAAGGTAACATCCCTAACCTACCAAAGAGCATACACAAAAGAATTTATATCTTACTTCATACTTATTGATGATTGTGCATAATGACCTTTTCCTAAGGATCAGAAATAGGGTCAAGATGTCTTCTCATGCCATTCCTGTTCAACACCAAACAGGNCACTTCATCAAATTCAACATCCATTCATGATAAAAATAAATAAATAAATAAAACTCTCAGCAAAGTCAGAATAGAAGGTAACATCCCTAACCTACCAAAGAGCATACACAAAAGAATTTATATCTTACTTCATACTTATTGATGATTGTGCATAATGATCTTTTCCTAAGGATCAGAAATAGGGTCAAGATGTCTTCTCATGCCATTCCTGTTCAACACCAAACAGGAAGACCTAACCAGTACAACAAGGAAAGAATAAGGAATACAGAGTAGAAAGGAAGAAATAACAACTTCCGTACTTAGTAACAGCCTGATCATCTGTGTAAAGAACCCCGAAGAATCTACAAAAATACTCCTGGAACTAATATGTTAGATTAACATGGGTGTAGAATACCAGATTATTATGTAAAAACCAATTGTCTTGGATGCCAGCAATATGCAGTTGGGACCTGAAATTGGGAACAAAAATAACATGAATCACAGTAGGACTTAGGTACAAGGAAGGACTTAGGTACAAATATATCAAAACACATGCAGAACCTGTATGCTAAAAACTACAAAACAGTGATGGAAAGGAATCAAACGTCTAACTAAATAAAGAGAATTGTTAAGATGCCAGTTCTATTTGATCTATAGACTCAACAAAATCTCAATCAAAGTCGTGGCATGCCTTTTGTGACAAGCTGATCTCAAAGTTAGATGGTAAGGCAAAGGATCTAGAACCATTAAAGCCAATCTGATAAAAAAAAAAAAAAAGGCAGTGTTGGTGGACTCAAATTACTGATTTCAAGACTTACTATGAACTGTGGTAACTACAATAGTGTGGCATCGGTGAAAGAGTAGACATAGGGACACATGGAACAGAAGAGAGAGCAGAGAAATGTACCCACACAGTGTACCTACAACTGGTTACTTGATATGGGGCAATTTAATAGAGAAAGAACAATTTTTAGAAAAAATAGCGCCGATATAATTGGATGTCCTTATGCCACAAAGCAAACTTTGACACTGACTTTATATCTCATACAAAGATGAACTAGAAATGGATAATAGACATCAAATAAAACATAAAATTATAAAACTTCCAGCAAAAACACAGGAGACAACCTGTGTGACCTTGGGTTTGGCAATGAATTTTTATATACAACATCGAAGACATGATCTATAAAAGAAAAAATGAAAAATTACACTTTTCAAATTGAAAAACTTTGGCTCTTCAGAGGTTACTCTTAGAATAAAAACAAAACAAAATAAAGACTGAGAAAAATACTTGCAAGTCACATATCTGATAAATGACTTGTATCAAGATTATATAAAGAAGTCTTATAACTCCATAGTAAGAAAACAAACTACCCAATTAGAAAATTGGGCAAAATATCTGAAGAGACACTTCATAATCATGTGAGACAAAAAAAACAGGAAAGCCATTATAAAAAGGTCTAGCTATTCAAAGATACTGACTTTGATCTCTTGAATCATAATGTCATATCCCAGAAAAAGAATGCTTTGGGAGACCTTCTGAAATTACCTCTGATTTTATTTGAATATTAAACCATGTTGCCTCAGATTTCTCTGTAGTTTTAATAGTTTTGTTTTTTGTTTAACTCAGCTGGAGCTTTTTAAAAGGCTAATATAAGCATCTAATAAAAATTCAAATATTGGAAAGAATATGCAGTGAAAATTTAATCTTCCTTGTGTGCTTGACTTTCAAGCTCTTGCTCAGAACCCTAATGTTAACTGTAGCTGGGACCCTGATCTTCTCCGAATTTCTCATGCAGTGTAAATTCTTCCAATAAGTCCAAGAGAATGATAATATGCCCACACTTTTCTGCATCTTGCATTTCTCTTGTGAACATACACACGCACAGAGTATTTAATGTGATTTTGTTGATGTACCGCAATTTCTTTTACCAGCATGCATTAATGAATATCTTTATGGTTTCTACTTGGTGCTGCAAGCAATATTGAAATTTAAATTATTGTCTTTTCACATATGTATATGTGTTGTTTTGCCCCAAAAATATATATTTTATATTCTTGAAAACAACTCATGAATCTGCAGACTCCAGGGTTGAAACTAATGCTAGAGATATTTTTGGAACAGTCCAAAGTATTTTAACCAAATTATGTTTTCTTAGCTATTCCATTTCCCTATTTAGTGAACCACTGAGTTCACATCAGTAAACTGAACATGTGATGGGTCCCTCCGCGTACCAAGCACTGCACTAGGTGCTCTAACCAACACCATGGAGACCAAGACACAAATCTTAGAATCAGTCAGCCTGTATCTAAGAAGAGCGAAATTAATAAATATACGCACAATATCTCCCAGATAATTTATAATTTAATTAATGCCTTGTGAAGTTCATTGGAAGATGATGAGGCATCCAAATGGTGATCACTGAATGCAGTTAAGTAGAGAGAATGGCTAAAGATCTGCAAGATGTCCTTGGACATTGGAAGCATTGGCAGTATTTTCAGTCAATTATATTTAGAGAAAATCAGATGCTTAATGACTGTGGTTTAGGGGTTCCCAATAAGACTAATTGACTGAAAACCCCAGGAAAGAGAAATGCTCATGGCAGGAAGAGAATCAAGGGGATACAAAGTCATAGAAAATAATGACAATCCATCTTACGCACCACTCGGCAGTCCTGTGAACCAAACCACCTGTGCAAGGTCATTATTGCAACAGATAAGCAAGTTTGCTCCAGGTAGGTGCCCGGATGCTGGGGCATAGTTGTGTTCTCTCTGCTCAGGGTTTAGGCTAGTGCCTGACAACATGGTAAACACAGAATGAGTGTTGGCTGTGTTCTCCTCCCTGCTCTGCTCTCTACTTCTCTCCACCCCCACATCTCCTGGCGGTGGACCCCAAGGATCAACTCTTCTTTTGACTCCCCCTTTTTGTTAAACCACCAGATTCGATGTCCACACTTGGAGTAGTTCTGACCACACAGGTGCACAGACACCTTCCCCATTAGGTCTTCCCAGTGGGACCTCACAATCCTAACCTTGCCGAGATGAGGGAAAGAGGCTCTGGAGCATTTAGAGCAACTGTGACCAAAGAAGAAAGTGAGAAAAAGAGAAGCTGGACATGAATAAAATGGGAAGAAAAAACATCTTTAATTCATTTTCCCAGCCTTCCTCTGATTTTTAATATCTCAACTTTCATGAGAGCATTTTACCTCCCACTTAATTTGATCATGGAATTATATGGGATATCATTGATTATTCCTATATAGTCCTCAGGCACATATTAATTTCATATGCTTAATGTTCTATGTTAAATTCAGATATTTACCCTAAATAAATGGCTATATTTAAAGAAAAGTTTACCCTGAAATGTCTTCCATTCCCTTTTCCCTGATCCCTGAACACATGAGTTGACCCATTCTGTGGACTTGTAATCCAATGATCAGATGTATGAACTGTTTGAAGTGGCTTACTGGTAATGTCAAGTACAAGTTCTAACTCTAAATCACAGTTGCTCTAAAAGTTTCATGTAGGTGATAATTTTCTGTGCAGAGTGTTAAAAACTGCTTTATAATAGCAACTCCCACAAAACCTCTTCAGTTATATGGGTCTGTTAGCATTTTATTTTAAACACCGTTTTGACAGGTGTATTATGTAGTTATTATATTTTCCATGCATAGAACATTCTTGACATTCACTTCACTTGTAGTGTTCGATTAGAAAAGGAAAAAGTTCAGGAAAAAATCATTTTCTTGGCTGAATGAGAATGAAAGAGAAGTCCATTTTGTCATGCCTCTTGGTATCATTGCCCTGAACTAAAACAAATGCAAAACTCATTCAGACCATCTTCATTCATTCAGGCACTCACAAGCCCATTCATTTATTCAGTATTATAACTTAAAAAAAATTTTTTTTGCCATGCATGTGGCCTTGTACCAAACATCTGGGATCTAAAGACAAAGACCTAGTTTGTGACTACACGAAGTTCATTCTCTTAGGTGGGAAGCAGTAATGCAGACAGGTAATTCCCACAAAGCAGCCAGTAGATGTGTTAGGAATAGAAGTGGCATAAAGACAAGTGGGAGCCAGGAAAAGCCTTATACAAAAGGTGTTCTTCCTCAGAGGGGTCATAATTCACCCAATCAATACGGAGAAAAGCCCTCAAGGCTGAGGATATTGCATACCCAAGTGCATGTTCAAGGCTGAGGATATTGCATACCCAAGTGCAGAGAGGAAGGAAGAAACTCAGAAGCTGGGTACATGAGATAGTTCAGTAAAGCTGGCAAAAATAGTATGTGCCCTGGAGTGGAGTGGAATAGCGAGTGTCCAGATTATCAGAGGTGGATGGCGGGCACCTTGAGAGGGAACTTCAGGGCTGCAGAAGGGGGAGATGCACATGGTACCATCACGGCACGGTCTTTCCATGGTATGTAGGGCTCTCCTTATCTGATCATAAGGCCTTTCCTTCCACCTCCCCATGCCCTCCCTCACCAGCCGCAAGGGCCTCTTTCTGAAGGAGGCCAAGCAAACACACCACCAACCCCCACTTCTCCCTCCCGAGGCTTTGCACATAGGCTTTCTTCTGCTTGGTTCGATTTCCTTCCACTTGTCCATGCTCTTGCTACCTCACTTTATTCCCATCTCTGCCCAAGGGCACCTCCTTAGAGAGCTTTACCAGACTATCCTGTGTAAAGTAGAAGCATCTCATTATATGTATATAATGCTTGTTTTACTTTATTAGGCTAAGTGACACTTTGAATTATTTGAGATATTATTTATTGTCTGTATCCCTTACTAAAATAGAAGCCCTTTCAGGGCAGAGGTTGTTTTTGTGACCATAGAAACAGCAACCAAAATCCCCCAACATGTAGATGATGGCCAATAAATATCTGCTGAGGGATGAATGCATCAAAGAGATCTATTTCTGTACACATGTGCACACTATACAGTCGTTACGGCCCTCACCGCACCCTCTATGATACCGGAGTGGGAAAGTTGGTGAAAGTTGTCCCTCCTCTCATTTTAGTTTCCATTTTTGAGAGAGCTTGGAGAGCTCTTTGCTAACACGAAGTAATAAAGTCTTGAGAAAGAATCTTCTGTGCCGTAGAACCTTCTGTGATGGAAAGTGGCACTTTTTCACCCACTATCTTCCCTCAATGGGTGACAGCCCTAAAATAGGAAAAGATTTGATAAGCAAGTGGTTTTCCAACTAATTTCTTTCCCTTAGGCACTTTGTTGAGTTTGGCATGAGGCTAGCAAAGAAGTGTTATTCAAAGATCTTACTCTGGCTATCCCAGAACAGCACATATCTCCATATCACCAGTCAATCTTATCTCTAATGGCTGTAGAAAAATCCCTTGCCCCAATAACATGTCAAATTTGCTCTGAGTGTAGACAGTCTTCCTTAATCAAATTGTCCATTACAGGGGAAGAAATGGTTGTTCAGATCCCGGGAAGAAGGGAAAAGAGGATTTCCTTCCCTATATTCTTTCGGCACGAATTGTACGGCTTCCATTAACTAGAGTCTCCTTTAGGATATCTGGTCTTCACTGGGTCATCTGGGGTCTGAAGTTAGCAGTAGATGGAAGGTATGAAAAAGTTGTGTTAGCTAACAATGATTGCCTCAGAAGGGAGGCAATATGGGAGACAGAGATTTCTTTCTATAGTTCTACGAGTTCAAATTTTTTTCCAGGAAAATGTGTATTCAGTGTAAAATTGAGAAATAAAATAAAGCCCACCTATGCTTTTTCCTAGCCAACAAATCTAAGAACTCAGTCCTTATGCCTCCAGGACCTGTCGGACATCAAGTTCTTCCTTTAGGCTTGGGTAACTGCTGGACCATGACTACCTTGCTTTCTCTAGTCATAGAAATTCAATTTTACATGGATATGTGGTCTCTAGCTAAGATATTCTTTTGATGTCCCCATGAAGTCATTACTGAGAAGGTTCAATAACCACTCTGCTTTGGAAAATCAATAAAATTCTAGCCTTTCCCGTCTTTCTTATCACTGCTCCCACAGAATGGAGAGGGGAAGAACCCCGTCCCAAAGAGGTTTGGGGTTTCTGGTTCTGGATAAATGCATTGTCCTGTTCATTACATTTTTGTACCCGAACTATAGGAAAAGTTGAAGTGGCATCCCTAGTTTCTATGTACACCCTTGGGTAGCTCTGATTGTTCCCTGATGGTTTTCTTCGCATCTCTGCGGTCTCTGACTTTAATGACAAACTCCTCTGATTTTTCCTGTCCTCCACCCGCTGCTTTCTGTGCAGATGTGTGTATCATTGCCTTTTTACAAGGGATGCATTTGTAGATTGTGCTTCTGAATTTAACATCTTGGAAGGGAGCTGTCAAGTACAACAGATTTCAAGTTAAGCAGCCTTGTTTTTCACTTCCGGAATGGCTGCCTGCCAGCTGCATGACCTTTTGCTTAGTTCTCTTTTTCATTTGTGAAATGAGGAGTAACATATGGAATTATCTTGGAGGTTCAATAGCACAGCGCAAGTGTAGTTTTTGCTTTGTGCCTGACACTTCGAGCTGAGAGAATGTTCATTATGATATTACTAGATCTCTTCACCAGAGTCATTGCCACGGAATCGTTAGCTGTTGTTAAATAAATAGCTACTGGGAGCACCTGTCATAGCACTGTTCCATTGAGGAACAGCTATATTGCAAACCAGCCGCTCTAGAGAATGACTGTCTAACACCGCGAGGTGCCAACCCCCCCCCTCCAAATCTTGCAAGGCCCCTCAAGGTGCCACAGAGTCTGTTTCAAGTAATCCCACTTTGAACATTTTTTTCCAAGTTCACTAAAAACCCCTCTAACCCTTTTTCATGTGATGTTATAACTGACATTGTACTATTCACTTATGTATACATAGATCATAATTTGTTGCGATCTGTTCTCATGTGTAAATAGAAGAAACTTACAGACCTCTTTCCTCTCAGAGTCTGAAAATCCGTTTATACATGTTATAAGACCTTGAACGAAAGTTACGATGAAATGTATCACACGTTCTTGCTATGTTTTTGGAGTAAAGGATGCTTCTAGCCGTTGCAGGGGTAATCAGGGTTGAGCTGACTTTGTAAACACGTTTATAGTGGAAATAAATAACTGCACTAAATGGTAAATGCTGTTCTCTGGATCCCCTGAACTGTTCCCCCCAAATGCTGAGTGTAAAATCCCCATTTGAGAGGAGCTCTTAAACTCACATGGCTCTCACCACCTCCTTCTACTCCCTTTATGTATAGAGAGAAAGAGTAGTGAGAGAATACACACCCGGAAGTGTCAGTGATTAATGCTCTCACTCTACGGTGTCTCCTAAAAAGCCAAGGTGCGTAGGTTTGCCTGCCCTGTCTTCTGTCTTCTCTGACTCCTGTAGAGAACACTTTGATGATCCCAGGGAGAAGTGGTGTCTCCTACCCTGGTAAAGCAGTCAGTGAAGTGAATGAGTAATGAGTGAGAGCACATTAGGGCCATTGGTGCTTAATGAACTCAATCGTCTTTGCTGCATGCCTCTGATTTCCACAGCTTGCTAAATAAAAGTTTATTTATGTTCTTTAGTGTATGATAATTTCCACATATGAGCTTTAATAAAGCAAAAATAGGTGCAGGGAGAAGCACCGCAGGAAACTAATGAAAGCAAACATGAAAGATGGAGAAAAGAATAAATTTTTATTAGGGATCCCTGCCAAGAAAGCCCTGAATGTGAGAACAAATCACACTTGCTAAGAAAAAATATTGGTTAATGTTGACGGGTTCTCTCTTGAGCAAGAGAGAGCTGGGAATCCTAGCTATGGGGTGCTTTAAAGAAAACCCCAATTCTAGCCATTCTTTCATCACTCTACCCTACACTTTGACTACAACTGTTCGTTCAGTATCATAAAAGACAACACTCAAGTCATTTACACGCATGGAATGAGTCTCCCTACTCTCCAGCCCATCAATTACAGACGGTCTTGCCTTCTGGATTATCCTCCCACATCCCTAGATCCTCACCTCTTAAGGGGGGAGTCTTTTCCTAGTGTGGTAGAGGAGCACTGTAAGCATTCTGGGCCATGGGATCCAGATCTATACAGAGCATCTCTGTTAGGACATAAGCAAAGTCTTTGGACAAGAGGGAATTTGTGCCAGGTAGAAGGCACAAGAGACCTGTAGATGGCGCAAAGGAGGAGGCCAAAGGTTGGTTATTGAAGGGAAAAAAATATTTGGGACTTTGATAAAGGTTTAAAAATCCCAGGGACACTATCCTGCCGAGGCCAGGGAAAAGAGGGAAAAATACCAAATAAGCCCAATAAGGAGCAACCAATGGAAGAGGAGGAATATCTAGACCGGAGGCCAAGTCGTGATGTTGTTTCTAGAAGGAGAAAGGAATTACCTGCATAAACTGCTACTCTAATAAAATAGGGACGAAGATATGAACATTAGATTTAATAACATAAAGAGCGTTTTTAAAAGCATTTCAGTGGAATAATGGGGGGAAATTACTGATTGCTATGGCTATTAGACAAAATGGAAAGAGATGAAATGAAGATGATGACTATATTCAACACTTGGAAATACTTTTGATGAGAAGGGGGCAAATAAAAAATCGGTAGCAGTTTGAGAGAAAGTATTTGAGATAGATTTTTAATATAGAAGAGATAGTATGTCATATGCTAATGTAAGTAATTGACTTATATTAGGAAACTCATAATCTTGAAGAGAGGGGAATACTCTGGGGTTTGTTCTAGTGTAAATAAGAGAGAAAAGAGGAAATGCTTTTAGAAAGGAAGTTTAGTTGATCTGTTGTAATGTGGGAACACAGAGCATATAGATACAGATATTGGTAGGTAGGTATGTGAGTTACAAACTCATGAGAAATTATCTTCTGATTTGTTTTAATTTCAGATTTCTTCAATTTCTCAGTGAATCAGGAAGCAAGATCATCAACTGAGAGCTTAAAAAATGCTGTGCACCTTAAAATTGTTCTAAAAATTAAAGTAAAAATTAAAGTAAAAAATGGGAGGAGTCTTCACTTAAGATATATACCAAAATTCACTCAAGATGGATTATGGATTTAAATATAAAAGCTGTAGAAGAAAAATATAGGAGGAAGCCTGCAGTACCCAGGATTTGGGTAAAATTGTTAGTTGTGATACCAAAATCATGACTATTAATTTTGTAAAAAAATCAGTCAATTGGACTTTATCAAAATTAAATCCTTTTGTCCAGGGAAAGGCACTTTTCAGATGATGCCGACAATCTACAGACTGAAGAAAATTTGCAAACTACATATGTGACAAAGGACTTGTATCCAGAATATAAGGAACTCTCAAAATTAATCAGTAAGAAGACCAACAATCCAATGTGAAAATGAGTACATGAGGAAGAGAAATTCACAAAAGGGCATAAAGTGATGGAGAATAACCACAAGAAAGGCTGATCACCATCATCAGGGAAATGTCTTGCTTCTATACTGCAAGTCTGTGGGAAAGTGCTTGTGGTTTTCCATCACCATTTCTATTATTCCAATAACCATCATTTAGACCAGTGGGTTGAGAGAAATCACTACACGTCTACAATAGAGTGGGGTTGGGAATGAATAGGTTGGAGAAAAGAAGACAAAGAAAAGTAATCAGAACCAGCAAAATGGAATTGCTAGACAAAGACAGATGGAAAATGTAATTTAAAAAAATAAACAAGTGCATCCATGGGAATTGAAGTAGAGCAGCAAAGAGGCTTTCCTACACTCTGAGACATGGTTTCACAATTAAACAGTTTTTAGATTAGCTGAAGAACAGGCTAGCCATTGTGGAGGCCTCAACTGGTGGTCTGAGTGATCAAACCAGAAATCTCTCAAAAGAGTAAAATGAGAAGGGGCTGAAAATCATAAAGGAGAAGAGAAGTGCCTTGGAGGACCAAGAGTTTTGACATATTAAATAATGCATTTCAGAAGTAGATGAAAGAAGAGAGTAGAGACAATAATTAAGCAGATAACAGGAGCATTAACTCTAAAGAAGAAATGTCAGAATCTTCAAACTGTACATGCTCAGAGTTCTAGGCTAGATTAGTCAGGAAAAAATTCATAAAAGGCATTCCTTTTAGGCATATGTGGTAAAACCCATAGTCTCTAAGGATAAAAATACATAAGCTCACAGGTCAAAAGACTAAAAGAGACATAAAATCCGACTGCTGTCAGATTCCTCAATTGCAAAATTTTGCATTTAGAAGTCAGAGGAAGGAAGTCAGTATATTGGTTACCCCTGAGATAAAAGAGAACCTTACAGGGTTCTAGAAATGTTCTGTATCTTGAAATGAGTGATAACTACAAAAGTATAAGCATATGATATGTGTTAAGCTGTATACTTCATATTAATGCTCTTTATGCAATCTACAGTATGTAAGTTATACCTCAATAATTTTTTTATTATAAAAAAGTCAAAAGAAAGATATCTATGCATCATTTAAGAAATGACTGTGATGAGAGGTTTCAAAATTTAGAAAGGTATTATTTGACAAGTACATCTCTATGTTTATTTTCCTATCTATCTAATCTATCTAAGTTTTTAGGAATTTTTAGAATAATGCACACATCCCATTCCTTCCTGAGAAACATTATTTGAAACATGCATCTAAAAACCAAATAGAACAGAGGTCTCATGAAGAAAATAGTAAATATGGTATATATGGATGTAGACGTAGATAAGGCTGATGGTTTATTTGTACTCATACAGCTACAGTGGCTGTTAAAATAGTGAAACTCTGTACTGCTTGGTACATAGCTACTGACCCAATCCCTGAACTCTTCCCCACGTCCTGGAGCCTACCTGGGCTCTTTCTCAAAGACCCCCTGGGCTACCTCACAGTCTAGTAACAAAAGGCTTAATGTCTGGACCATTAGGAGGTCTCCAGGTTTATAAATTTACTGTCATAGAGCTATAGAGCTGTATACCACATAATTCTACTCTTCTGTGCTTTTTCAGAGTATTCATTCTCATTCTCTTTTTCTCCTCAATCAGATTCAATATAGGTTAATGTATTTTTTTCAGTCATCTTAAATAAACAGTGCTTGAATAATGTAATTGGGATTGGTTTGTGTGCTTGCCAACAGAGATTCCTAATTGATATGCCCATAATTTTATCATCCACAGATAAAGCCTGTGGCTCCACTGATTTATCTGCTTCTAGATACAGAGACAGATAAATAAAAGAGATATCAAAAGTAAAAGCGCATTTTCTAATGTTGTACAACCTACCTTTTGTACTTCCTAAAAAACAATAAACATATTTTAGGTTCAATAAATATTAAAAAACACTATAGTCCTACCAATACAGTGATGTAATTTATGTCACTAGTCCTCTGTTCCTGAATACTTAATTTACTGCCAGTGTTTTGTTATTGTAATCACAGTAGTGAGAATACTTAGGCTCGTGTTAAATTGTTTTCTTAGGGTCATTTCCTACAAGTGGAATTTCTGAGTCCACTACACGCATATACTTTTAAATTATTTGATATGGACAACCAATTTTCTCCCAGAAACCAGATTCCTTGATAATTCAATCAGCAGTGTCTTAAAAATCAAGTTCCTAAATTCCTCCATCCATTAGCAGACAATCTGTTGACTAATGGGTAATATTTTTTCTTTTGTCAATTTTAATTGGGTAAAATAGCAGCATAGTACCTTAATCTGCATTTCTTGGGTTGGAAGCCTTAAAAAGACATTCTGTGTTACCCATTACTTTCCCGTTATTTTGAAATGACCATTTTCCATAAACAAAATTATGTTTGCCAATACAAACTTTCTAGACTTGTGCTGTGCCATAAAGTAACCACTCGTCAAAAATGGCTATTTAAATTTAAATTGACTACCATGAACTCGAATGAAAAACTAGCTTTCTCAGTTACATTAGCCACATTTTAAGTACTCAAAAGCCCCATGTGAATGGGAGCCAACATATTGGACTGAACACCTGTATATTGCCATTAATCCAAGAAGCTATATTGGACAGTGCTGTTCTTGAATTTGCATTATACTTTTCAAATTAATAGATTTGTATAATACTTTAAAAATGAATGTATCTATTAAATTAAAATCTTTTGAATAAGACCTAGTTTATTATTGCCTTTTCTTCAGAGCCATTTGATATCTAGATACATAGATTGACTCCTTCCTTTTGAATCGTATTTTTTAATGTGTCACGTGAATTCTTCATAGCTTTATGTAGATAGACATTTTCTATTATAAAATTAACCACCTGTAAATGTTCAACTCAATTAGTTCGAGCCCTGTGGCTGTTTTACCTCCCAGAACTCACTCTTAACCCAGGCTAGTCTGCTGTTCAGTTCCCTGTCCCAAATGGAACCAGAAGTTCAGGTTACTGGAGCTGCTGGTTTTGTTTCCTTGCCACTAACAATATCCAAATTAAGGGAGCACCCTTTAATTGTGGGAAGAAAGCTTCTGGAATTCACTGCCTGTCCTGCCCTGGTTGAAACACCATATTGAGCGGAGGTGGGGGGCCATATGGAGCGGGGGGCAGGGGCAATGATGCCCTGTTCTCATCAGGAGTTCGTAGTGTCGGGTCATCTGGGCCGCTTCGCTGGTCGAGCATCCAACTCTTGATTTCGATTCAGGTCGTGATCTCATGGTTTGTGGGATCGAGCCTAAGGTCAGGCTCTGCACTGACAGCACCAAGCCTGATTGGGATTCTCTCTCTCCCTCCATCTCTCTCTCTCTCTTTCTTAAAATAAATAAGTAGAAATTTTTAAAAAATAAAAGAAGTTCATAGTTTCACGAATGAATGCATCTTCATTTGTTTCAGGTCTTTGACCAATTTTCAGAGCACTGAAATGGTTGAAGGTGACCTTTTCCCCAGATTTCTTGTTGCTTTGAGGGACAGACTGTGTTACCACTCTCGCTTCATCACGTTGGAGTAATGTAATTTTGGTCTTCCTGGTTACCCTTCTGAGACACAGAGATCTTGCCTGGTTTCCCGTGCTGGTCAGTGTGAATCCCTATGGATCCTCCAGATCCAGATAACTTGAGAAAGGAAACATTTCACTAACCTGCATTTTATTTTGACATCTGAGCTTATTTTTAGCACTTACAGTGGCAGCCCGATGCTAGCTCAGGCGGGTGCCTCATTTATATTCCTTGAATAAGATGCCTCTCCATAGTTTCTTTTCTGTATCATGAAGGCTGGAAAAAAGTGAAAAGGCATGAGCCTTATCCCAAGTGGAATTTGTAAAATAGAGTCAACTCTTCCTTTGCTGGTGGCTTGTTTACACTGTCATGTTGGGAAATATGTATTGAAGTAAGCTATAATATATTCGCAAAAAGCCATTTGACAAGTTGGAAAACTGAGAAGATTCTATCATCCTGGAAACTGAAGGGAATCTCTATGAAGCATTTCTTCCTGTCTTTATAAAGAAATAAGCAGAGCATAGGACTGCTCTATTGGGAAGCCAGTAAAAGAGTCTAGAGAATGACCTGAGCAGTGTACTTGACTTGAGCAAGCAGTGGTGGGAAATAAGGACAGACTATAGCAAACTTGGGAAGGTTGGATCCTAAGATTGCTTCTGGGAATCCCAAGGTTACCATAGGCTAACAGCTACAGATACTAGGAAATGCTGTGGTAATGCTTCCTCCTTGCTTACATTAGTGTTGGTAACTTTCTTTATAAAAAATGCAGGGGTGGGGGGCACCTGGGTGGCTCAGTCAAGCATCCAACTTCAGCTCAGGTCATGATTTTGCAGTTTGTGAGTTCGAGCCCCACATCAGGCTCTGTGCTGACAGCTCAGAGCCTGGAGCCTGCTTCAGATTCTGTGTCTCCTTCTTTCTCTGCCCTGCCCCTGCTCACGCTCTGTCTCTCAAAATTAAATAAACATTTAAAAAAATGCAGGGGAGTGTCTAGGTGGCTCAGTTGGTTAAGCATCAGACTTTGGCTCAGGTCATGATCTCATTGTTTGCGAGTTCAAGCCCCACATCAGGCTCTCTGCTGTCCACATGGGGCCTTCTTTGGATCCTCTGTTCCCCTCTCTCTCTGCCCATGCCCCACTTTTCTTTCTCTCTCTCAAAAATAAACATTAAAAAAATAGAGGAATTCTCCCCCACATAATGCCACCTAATTCCTTCCTGTAGCTCACTCAGAAATGTGTGTACCCAGGAATTCATCCTGTTCAAATAAAAATATAAATATGTGCCCATGACTGTGATGTTACATCTCTGTCTCATGCATTTGCACTGTCTCCAATAAGAGACTCAGCTCCTTTTGGCTAGGATTGCCAGGAAAAGTATAGGGATTAAATAGAGGGCTGGATTTGAGTGTTGGATTAACAAGGAATACTTGTTAGTATGAGTAGGCCCCAAATAGTGCATGAGGCATGCCTTTACTGTAATATTATTTATCATTTATCTGAGATTCTGATTTTACTGTGATTCTTATATTTTTATTTGCTAAATCTGACAACTTGTGGCATTTGGTTCACCCATTCCCGTGACTTCTAGACAGTTCCTAACCTGATCATCTTCCTCTAGAAGTTCCTACATTTATCAATAATCTTTCTAAAATATGATGCTCATAAGTGATCACGTGTATAATGGTATCCAAATACCTTAACATGATGGTGGCATCCTCTGAGGATGGGTCCCTTTTCAAAGACCACTCCAGGTGAAGAACCAAGAGCTGAACCTACGATGCAGAGATGGGCTCAATCACTCAATCATCTGGATACTCTGTGTATGCTTCCCTAGGTTGTATTCGCTCCTTTGTTTAAGTACTCCTTTGTTGAAGAAATAGCTATGTATTTCTATGAGAGAACTAAAGGGAACAAAATTTTTTCTGATCTTATTGTGTATGAGACATCATTCTAAACACTGTTCCTTCCTTCCTTCCTTCCTTCGTGAGGGGCAGAGAGAGAGAGATAAGTGGGACTCATCCAAAGTGGGGCTCGGGCTCACTCAAAGCAGGGCTCAAGCTCACCCAGTGTGGGACTCAGACTCATGAACTGTGAGGTCATGACCTGGGCCAAAGTCAGATGCTTAACAGCTTAGACACCCAGGCACCCCCTAAACACTATTTTCTGCAACATCTCATGTATGCATCACAACAGCTGTTGAATTGAATCTTTGAGGGAGGTTTTGTTACTTCCTTTTTTATAGCCTCAGTATTATTAAATAGCCAGTTAAGGTGAGAGTGTTAGGGACTGAATGTGTCTTCAGAAAATTCTTGTTGAAGCTCTAACCCCCAATGTGATGGTATGAGTAGGTGAGGTCATGAGGGTCCCCATGATGGGATTAGAGCCCTTGTCAGCAAAGGAAGAGATACTCAAAAAAGTGTAAAAAAAAAAAAAAAAATATATATATATATATATATATTTAAAAAAAGGAGTATAAAAATGCCACATTGCA
>NW_027528417.1:1708395-1716981 GCF_008692635.1 Crocuta crocuta
GTATAGAAATCCCACATTGCACTTAAGGCTTCCTGCTTCTTCCCAGAATTTTCCTCATCTGCCTAGATTCCACCTTAGAATTTATGACTCAGGTAGACTGTCTTCCTGGATAGGGTTTCCTCTCTCTTCCACTGACGCTTCTGACATAACTTTATGAATTCTGCACAAGTCCAGGTTCACCCTAAACAGTCTGAAATCCCAAGCCCCACCATGGACTTTCTGCTATAGTGTTCTCTGCTCTTATTCTGAAACGGAGAACTAGACGAGAGAAGAAGGAGAAGTCAGGGTTCCGATAGTTTGTTTGTTTCAGGGGGAGCGAGCAAGCATGGGAGAGGGGTAGAGGGAGAGGGAGACTCCTAAGCAGCTTCCATACTCAGCACAGAGCCCTATGAGGGGCTTGATCCCAGGATTTGAGCTCAGACAAAATCAAGAGTCAAACACTCAACAGACTGAGCCACCCCAGCACCCCACAGACTACAGACTGAAGCTAGTTATGTGCAGAATGAGTTGAGGCGGCTTGTTATTGTCTATGAAAGAAGAAACTGGATGATTCTTGGGAGGAACAGAAGAGTCCATTTTGTTTTGTTTTGCTGCTCTGATGTCATTTTAAAGGCGAAGAGGTGTATGGGTGTAACAGCTGAAGGCTCCACAGGGAGATGACATCTTACAGTCTCTGAAGACTATCTGATTAACCCACCAAGCTGAAGGGGCTGCATATTTTTGCTATATTTCATATAACAAATTGGAGCCAGGGAAACAATGGTACCACAAAATTCTAACTTACTCTTACCTTCAAATAGCAAGGATAATCACCACCTTTATTTCCATTTAAGCTCTGGGGACAAGTTCAAGATGTGGGATGAGATGTGGACACTAGGATGACACTCCGTGTTGTTACCTACAAGGGGACTGTGTTTGCCACCTCACCTCCGCAGAGACACTATTCCAAAGGCTAATGTAGCCAGTGATTGCATTGTCTGCTTTCATTTCTGCCATTTGCAGAATCCCATTTTTCCTTCTTTCAGAGAATCTTCATCAGCTTCCCGTGTGCCCCAAAGGGTCTCCGCCTCCCAGTGAGATTCCCCAGCGAATGTCAGCACCTTGGTCACCTTCACCATTGAAGGTGAACAGCAGTAAGTTATTTTGAAGTTATTTTAAGTGCATTTGATGATAAACACACTCTTAATGGATCAAGGAGACAAATGGACTCATACTGCAAATCCATGTGATTTCCTAAGAGTTTATTGTAAGAGTGAGGTTAGTTCAATTTCAAGATGATATATAGAGAGCATAATTTTTATGACACCAACATTTGTGTGCTATACAACTGAGTTGCAGTAACGGGCATCCAGGGGTAATGAGGTGAATTCCCCCATTTTGTGAGCTGAAGTGATGGAGAAAATGGTGTCATTTGCTGCTGTAGCAGCTGAATAGATGTGAGCCACCATCACTTCTCCTACGGGGCATGGCCTTCTGTCCAAGACAGAGTTTCTGGGAAGCCAGAAACTCACAGCTGGACACACTCATTTGTATCCTATGGTGCATTTCCTCACTAAAATGGTGGCTTTCAAATCCCCTGTTCTATGAGGCACCTGCATTCCAATACATAACCCCAGGGCACATTGTATATGAGGAAGAGGTGGGGCCCTGGAGCCCTGACCTCACATTAACCAGAGGAATTCTTCTTTGGTCATTTTCATACTTTGAACCTCAGTGTTAGACTTTAATGTAAAAATGGATTCCACTAACTTTAAAAACTTGAAAACCACTGATTTGTGGTTTAATTAGAATTTGCACAGAAAACCACTGCGGACAAGTGAATGGCCAGATGGGACAGGAGAGAACAAAAGTAACCAGTACATTATCTTGGGCCTGCACGGAACACTGAATCATTGACCCGAGCCTTTCATGTCATTGTCACAAAAACAAACTGTTGTATGTGATAAGTCTGAAGGGAACCACAGAAAATCAGCCCCACAAATGAGGTTTGGATTCACACAAGATGGCCTTTGATTAGCAATGAGGCCTTGGACCACTTATTTAAACTGACTCTCCTTTTCCTAATTTTAAAAGACGGCCTGTAATGCCTACTTTATAGTCGTATTGCAGGAATAGACAATGTAGCAGGTGTGAGTCAGTCTTACCAAAGAGATTAGTTGCTTTGTCTTTTTTCATTCCTGTTCTCACATAGAAAATTATCGCCTAATGACAGATTTCTCCTAATTGGTTGTTAACAAGTTTCCAGGCCACTATATATTCAGTGCCTTAAAGAAAAAGAAATATTTTGAGCTCAGTCTCAACTCAGTCTTCATGAAAACAAGAGTTTCTGTACAAAGAATATGCACATGGAGACAAGAGGCAGAATCTGCAATGAATTGTGTCAGAGCCCACGTGTGTCAGGTTGCCTGGGCGAGAGGAATGTTCTGGGCTTTCCCAAGAGGGAAAGAGCAGTGCCTGGACTTCCATTGGTATTTGCCTTGAGCCCGGTGCTCGTAAACTATAGCCATAACAATAATGCCCAAAGCTTCCCTATCTTGAAGAACTTTAATTCTTTTTTTTTTTAATGTTTTTTTAATTTATTTCTAGGAGAGAGAGACAGACAGACAGACAGACAGCATGAGCAGGAGAGGGTCAGAGAGAGAGGGAATCACAGACTCTGAAACAGGCTCCAGGCTCTGAGCTGGCAGTTAGCACAGAGCCCGACGCGGGGCTCGAACCCACAAACACGAGATCATGACCCAAGCAAAAGTCGGACGCTTAACCAACTAAGCCACCCAGGCACCCCGAAGAACTTTAATTCTTAAAAAGTAGATGTGACAAATATCTTCTCAGAAGAAAATATGCAGGGCACATGAAAGTTGTACTCGTTGACTAAAATATAGCTGGTAGTGTCATAGTCTTAAACATAATTAAATGCTCCACCTGACATCCATTTAATTGGAATCAATGATATTTGAGGAAAAATATTTTATTTTGCATTTAATTTTTCTGTGCCTATGTTATTTAGTTTAAAGCTACTTGATAGCCCAGGTGCCTGGGTGGCTCAGTTGGTTAAGCCTCCGACTTCAGCTCAGGTAACGATCTCGCTGTCAGTGGGTTCAAGCCCTGCATCAGGCTCTGTGTTGACCGTGCAGAGACCAGAGCCTGCTTCAGATTCTGTGTCTCCCTCTCTGTGTGTCCCTTCATGCTCGGTCTCTCTCTGTCTCTCAAAAACAAATAAACGTTAAGAAAATTTTTTTAATTAAAAAATAAAGCTACTTGATAGCCAAATGGAAACACCAGTCCTACTTTAGGAGATATGTTTAATCTAAATAGATAACTCCGCTATAAATGCCTTAGCAAACATCTATACATAAACAAGAGAATTGATTTAAATTATTCTTATTGTATCCACTAAACAGAGCAGTCCTAAAGGACGCTAACATGGGTGAATTTAAACTCTATGAAAATAAATAGGACCTTCTAATCCTCCGTCATGCAGAGATTTAAAAAGTGAAAACATGCCTTTTCTCCAGTTTAAAATTTCCCCAAATTAGGGTTATTTATAAAGACGCATTCTTTTTGTAAGTCATTTAGTGGGGAAAATGGTGGAGCTCAGCCATTTGTCACTATGTTATCAGTGTACTTTTAGTGTGTTTATTATAATCAGTAATATTTATACCAATTATAGTTATTTAAATATTATACATATTTATATCATTATTGTATTTGGGCAGCCTGACATCTTGCATCACATAGTGAATAGTCACTAAGCTCCAGGCGAGTGCAGACAATTTTCAGGCAAAGCGAGGAACGAGGTACTACGCTGATGTCATAGTTTTCAGCCCACCAGGAGAGACGGAGATCACACAACTACTCATTTATAAAATGTGCTACGCATGTGAGAGAGTAATTAACGGGGCATAAGTCAGCATTTAACAGGGGGGCCTGATCTATCTGCTAGTGGCTCGGGGAGAAACACTCCCCTGTAACGGTGGTTGACAGCCTGAGGCTTAAGCGGGGGATAGAAGCGATGCACCTGGCGAAGAAGGCGGCTCAGCCCCTACAGTCAAGGTCGGGGAAGAGGAGGAGAGGAGGTTAATGGTAGCAGGGCTTGTATTCCACACGGAGGACTTGGAATGCTCTCCCCATGCCAATAGGGAGCCACAGATGACCCAACATACTTTAGAAAGACTGCTTTCTCGGGGAACCTGGGTGGCTCAGTTGGTTAAGAGTCGTCCGACTTCAGGTCAGCTCACGATCTCACAGTTTATGAGCCCCATATAGAGGCTAACAGTGCAGAGCCCACCTGGGATTCTCTCTCTCTCTGCTCCTCTCCCACTAGCACTCTCTCACTCCTCTATCCCAAAATAAATAAAACTTAAAAAAGAAAAGAAAAAGAAAGAAAGCAAAGAAAGAAAGACAGCTCTGTCCATTTGGATTGGGGGTGGGAAGGAAAATGAGCCGGTAGTAGCAGTCATGGTCCTGAGTAGAAATGGTGAGAATCTGTACAGGGGCACTAGAGGTGGGGATAAACAGGCAAAAACAGATTTGAAAGCGGTTGTAATATAGAGAGTTGCCAAACTTTGTGACCGCCTGTTCTTACCGGAAGGGCGAAATTGTGTTAGCCTTGTTTTGTATTGATCCGTTTTCCGGGAGATGGTGAGACAGCAATCAGCCTTTTTATTTTTTTTATGTTTTTATTTATTTATTTATTTATTTATTATTTTATTTATTATATATTTTTAAGTAGCCTCTCTGTCCTCCTTAAAAGGCTAATTTGGAGAGTGAGAGCCAGTTGGTTCTCATTCGCTAAGACACATGTCAGCATTAGGGTTGTCCACATTTTAGCATCCGTTGGAGAAAGTTTCTGGAACGATGGGGCACCAGGTTGCTGGTATAATGGAGATTTGACTTGGCTTGGGCCAACAGAGCATAGAAAATGTAACAGGGACTGTGGTCCACGGAAGGCAGCCTGAGCAGTAGGGACCTCCTGGCATCACGGGCCCTTGTGACTGCAGAGAGGAAAAAACAATGTGCCATATCCTGCTGGTATTTACGGAGGTCTGCAACTCAAATTTAAATATCTGTATTCCTCTAATAGCGATACTAACGTGTCCCTACTTGCTGCCAGTCTCAATATTTTCCACTGTCTAATGCAAAACCGCACTTGCCTAATTTTTTATTTTCTTCTGAGATGAAAAGTGCCAAGTTTCTGTGTTCCCTGAAAAGCTGCCACTACACAAATACCACGAGAATATACTGTGTTTGGCATTTTTAACTAAAATTAGGCAATTATCTCTCTGAATGTTCATCCAAACAGAGTGTGACAATTCAGCTGGAAAAGATGCTTTTTAAAACAGGAAAGGAAATGCATTCTTTCTAGCAGCCCGTGATACCCATTCTAATGTTACATTCAAACGTGGTAGCTGTGCCCGCGAGCAGAGAAATAAAGAATGAAGAGTAAGGAATGGTTTGAGAGGAAAGAAACGCAAGAGGTAACCTGTAGCAATAGCAGGGGTGAACATTTGGAAAAACCGCGATGAGGGGAGACTTACTTTATTATTTTATATGGTTGTGGGCATTACTTATTTGGATATCACTCACCAGAGCAGACGTCTTCGGTGGGGCAGGGTTCTCTCTCTCATCTTTTAATTTCGTTAATGCCATTCACAATTCAATGGGTCTGAGTAAATAATAGATGAATGAATAAAGAAATGAATTAATAAGCAAACAAATGCAACAGACACAGAATATAAGTCATTACACTTGACTTGAAGTAAAAAATGGTGGATGCTGGTTAAGCTCTGGGGCAAATCCATAGTAATGTGAATTAAACTCAGGAAAAGTTGTACTGAGATAGACTGGTCCACAGAGATCAGCAGTGACCATCCCTAGTAATTTCTTTGTAAAGTTATCCATTTGTATACTGATAAAAAATCGACACTTTGTTTTATCAAGTTATCTGTGTTTGGTATCTATTAGAAGTTTGGAGTGATAGTGAGTTTTTGATCCTAGAAATGATCATGACAAGGTTCTTCTTATCTGACCAGTTAAGATGGACAGAGAAATTAATGTCCAAGTACCAAACCCTTTTCCCCTGCTTCCTGAAGTATCACCCCAGGACTGAGGGGTAGAAATACCATTAAACCATGATGCTCCATTAAATGTCAATCTCAGAGCCCAGTCATCCTACTTCTTTCTTACCAGCCACACCCAGTCAAGTAAACTCCTATCTTCTCATATTTCTGTCTGCTTAGTTTTGTTTCCAATACCGCTTTGGATTTTTTTAAGTATTTATATTTTTCTTCAAATTTTTGTTTAAATTCTAGTTAGCATACAGTGTAATATTAGTTTCAGGTGTACAATATAGTGATTGAATATAGTTAAATACAGTGGTTCAACACTGATTCACCCAGTGCTCATCAGGACAAGTGTACTCCTTAATCTCCATCACCTATGTCACCCATCCCCCACCCCCTCCCCTCTGGTAACCATCAGTTTGTTCTCTATAGTTGAGTTTGTCTCTTGGGGGGCGCCTGAGTGGTTCAGTCGGTTAAGTGTCCGGCTTGGGCTCAAGACATAATCTCTCAGTTCATGGGTTCGACCCCCGCATCGGGCTCTGTGCTGACAGCTAGCTCAGAGCCTGGAGCTGCTTCAGATTCTGTGTCTCCCTCTCTCTCTGACCCTCCCCTGCTCTCTCTCTCTCTCTCTGTCTCTCTCTCTCTCAAAAATAAATAAAACATTAAAAAAAATTTTAAAAAAGAGTCTGTCTCTTGGTTTGCCTCTCTCTTCTTTTGTTCCTTTGTTTTCTTAAATTCCACACAAGTGAAATCATATGGTATTTGTCTTTCTCTTATTTTGCTTAGCATTATACTCTCTAGTTACATCCACATTGTTGCATATGGCAAGATTTCAGTCTTTGTTTATGACTGAGTAGTATTCCATGGTGTGTATGTGTATATATATATATGTATATATATATCACATCTTCTTTATTTATTCACCAATCCATGGACACTTGGGCTGTTTCCATAATTTAGCTATTGTAGATAATGCTGCTATAAACATTGGGGTTCATGGGTCCCTCTGAATTAGTATTTTTGTATTCTTTGGGTAAATACCTACGAGTGCGGTTGCTGAATTGTAGGGTAGTTCTATTTTTAACTCTCTGAGGCACCTCCATACTGTTTTCCACAGTGGCTGCACCAGTTTGCATTCCCACCAACAGTGCCATCGAGTTCCCCTTTCTCTACATCGTTGCCAACACCTGTTGTTTCTTGTGTCGATTTTAGCCACTCTGACAGATGTGAGGCGATATCTCATTGTAGTTTTGATTTGGATTTCCCTGAGTGATGTTGAACATCTTTTCATGTATCTGTCAGTCATCTAGATGTCTTCTTTGGGAAAATGGCTATTCATGTCTGCCCATGTCTTAACTAGGTTTTTTTGGGGCGGTTGAGTTTTAGAAGTTCTTTGTATAATTTGGATACTAACCCTTTATCAGATATGTCATTTACAAATATTCTCCCATTCTGTATGTTGCCTTTTAGTTTTGTTGATTGTTTCTTTCACTGTGCAGAAGCCTTTTATTTTGGTGAAGTCCCAATAGTTTATTTTTGCTTTTGTTTCCTTTGCCTCAGGAGGCATATCTAGAAGGAAACTGTTACAGTCAATGTCAAAGGAGTTACTCCTTGTGTTCCCCTCTAGAATTTTTATGGTTTCTTGTCTCACATTTAGGTCTTTAGTCCATTTTAAATTTATTTTTGTGTACGGTGGAAGAAAGTGGTCCAGTTTCATTCTCTTGAATGTGGCTGTCCAGTTTTCCCAACACCATTTGTTGAAGAGACTCTTTTTCCCATTGGATATTCTTTCATGCTTTGTCGAAGATTAATTGACCATATGGTTGTGGGCTCCTTTCTCGTGTTCTATTCTGTTCCATTGATCCATGTATCTGTTTTTGTGCCAGTACCATACTGTTTTGATCGCTACCAGCTTTGTTATATAATTTGAAGTCTGGAACTGTAATGACTCCAAGTTTATCTTTGCTTTTCAAGATTTATTTGGTTATTTGGAGTCTTTTGTAGTTCAGTACAAATTGTAGGGTTGTATTTTCTAGCTCTGTGAAAAATGATGTCAAAATTTAATAGGAATTGCATTAAATGTGTCAACTGTTTTGAGTAGTATAGACATTTTAACAATGTTTGTTCTTCCGATCCATGAGCATGGAATATCTTTCTATTTCTTTGTGTTGTCTTCAATTTCTTTTACCAGTGTTTAATAGTTTTCAGAGTCCAAGACTTTCACCTCTTTGGTGAGGTTTATTCCTAGGTATCTGATTGGTTTTGGTGCAGTTGTAAATGCAATTGATTCCTCAATTTCTCTTTCTGGGGCTTTATTAATGAATAGAAATGCAACCGACTTCTATACATTGATTTTGGTATCCTGTGACGTTACTGAATTTATCAGTTCTAGCAGTTGTTTGGTGGTTGGTGGAGTCTTTCTGGTTTTCTGTATAAAGTATCATGTCATCTGCAAATAGTGAAAGTTTTAGTTCTTCCTTACTGATTTAGATGTCTTTTCTTTTTTTTTTTTTTTTTTTTTTTT
>NW_027528417.1:1717312-1726920 GCF_008692635.1 Crocuta crocuta
TTGGTCATCATCGTCTGATTGCGGCGGCCAGGACCTCCAGTACTATGTTAAATACTGCTTGTGATTTGGGAAAGTTTTGCTTCCTACTTTTTAAGTTTTATATATTTCATATCAATTTTATGATTTTTCTCAAATCATCTCTGATTTGAAATTCCCCTTCTCAGCATACCCTGAGTATTCATGACATTGTCCCACATCATTCCTGTTGTGTGGCATTTGTGACCTTGTGGACTTGGAGAGACCTCTCAGTCTCTGTAGATTCATTTCCCTACCCTTCTGCTCTTTCCATAACTCATCTTGTGACTTCAGTTCAGGCATTATTTTGCTATTCATTTTATCTGTTCTTTTAATTTTTAAGATTGTGGTATTATATTCATAATAAAAGCTACCATTTTTAAGCATACAATGCAGCAGCATTTGGTCCATTCTCATCATTAGGCAGCCATTACCCATATTCATCCAAGGACTTTTTGAGCTTCACAAAGTGAGATCCTTGATTGGTAAACAACTTCTCATATTTAAAATTTTTGTTATACTATATGGAATGTATACGTACATAGTATGCCAAAAAGCTCACAAATGTACTACCTAAAAGTGACTATACTCCTATAATTTTCACTAGGTAAAGATGGGTTAACTAGGATTCTGAAACCCTCTCCTAGCCTTCCCAATCATGGTATTTCCCTTACTCTGAAAAGATAAGCCCTATCTTCACTTATATCATCATATATTCGTTTTGGCTAGATAAAAACTGATCTATTTCTCTATCATTTCACCAATACCACACGGTTTTAATTACTAGGAATTTTATAAACAAGTCTTGAAGTCGAGTAGTGTCAGTCTTTTGATTTTTTCTCTTTCTATATTGTGTTTGCTATTCTGGATCTTTTACCTCTTCATATACACTTTGGAATAAGTTTGTTGATATTCATAAATAACTTGCTGAGATTTGATTGGGATTGTATATAATCTATAGATCAATTTGGGAAAAACTGACAGTGCCACTTTGGCAAAGTTGAGTCTTTCAATCCATGAACATGGGATATGTCTTCATTTATTTAGTTCTCTTTAATTTCATTCATAACAATTTTATAGTTTTCCTCAAGTAGGTATAGTACATATTTTATAAGATTTATACCTAATATTTAGATTTGGGGGATTTTGATATAAATGATCACATTTTTTTAATTTCAAGTTCCACTTGTTCATTGTTGGTATGTAGGAAAGAAGTTTACTTCTTTATATTAACCCTGTATCCTTCGACCTTGCTATTATTTCTTATTAGGTTCAAGAGGTTTTTCTTGTTGGTTTTGTTGATTCTCTTGGACTTCCTATATAGAAAACCATGGCATCTGTTAACAAAGGCTGTTTTATGTACTATTTTTCAATCTGTATACCATTTATCTCCTTTTCTTTTCTTGTCGCCTTAGCAAGGACTTCTAGTATGACATTGAAAAGGAGTGGTTCGGGGCACCTGGGTGGCTTAGTCGGTTAAGCGTCTGACTTTCGCGGAGGTCATGATCTCACGGATCGTGGGTTCGAGCCCCGCGTCGGGCTCTGTGCTGACTGCCAGCTCAGAGCCTGGAGCCTGTTTCAGTCTGTGACTCCCTCTCTCTCTGACCCTCCCCTGCTCACGCTGTCTCTCTCTCTCCTGGAAATAAATAAAAAAATATTAAAAAAAAAAAAAAGGAGTGGTTAAAGGGGATATCCTTGTCTTGTACCTGATCTGAGTGGGAAAGTTTTGAATTTTTCACCATTAAATATGATGTTAGCTTTAGGGTTTTTGTAGATAGTCTTTATGAAGTTGAGAAAGTTCTCTCCTTTTCCTAGATTATTGAGAGTTTTTATCATGAATTATTTGGATTTTGTCAATTTTTTTTTTTTGCATCTATTGATATGATCATGATTGTTCTTTTCCTAGTCTATTGATACAGGGAATTACATCAATTGATTTTCACATGTTGAACGCACTTTGTATATGGTTTTCCCTATGTCTCTTCTCTCTTATGAATCCAAGAAGAGCTGTATTTTTAGCCGACCTACGAATCTGAGCACTTTTTCATGTTAATGGGCATTTTGAATATCTTCTTTTTTTAAGGTAAGATTCATCTTATTGATTATTCTCATATTAGGTGTCTTATGGTTATATTATGACTTTTTAAAAGTTATTTATAACCTGTCATCAGTTGCATAGGTTACAGATAATGTGTCCTATGTTTTAATGTTCCACATCTTTGGTACACAAAATTCTTACATTTTATGTAAACCAATTATCAGTCTATTTCATTGTAATTAATGCTGTTTTGGGGGTTCACGTTAATGATGTGAATGTACTCTCCTCTTCTAGAAGCTTTTACTTATGTCACCTTTTCACTTAGGCCTAAAATCTAACATAACTGATTTTTGTAATGATGTGAAGGAGTGACTATTTCCTCTTATATGTACATTCCTCTGACCAGAATTATATTTTGGAAATAATGTTCTTTTGGTGCACCTGGGTGGCTCATTCGATTAAGTGTCCAACTCTTAGTTTCAGCTCAGGTCATGATCTCAAGCTTGAGTTCAAGCCCCACATCAGGCCCTATCTGACAGGGCAGAGCTTGCTTAGGAAATTCTCTCCCTCCCTCTCTCTGGCCCTCCCCCACTCTGCCATCTCTTTGTCTCTCTCAAAATAAATCAATAAACTTTAAAAAATAAAAGAATGTTTTTTTTCATTATTTGACTCTACCACATTTGTTATACGTTATATGTCCATATGTGCTTGGGTCTGTTTTTGAACTCTATTACAGTGAAATCTCTATCTTTGAACTAATATCACACTATTTTAATTATAAAGGTTTTATAATACTTTTTATATTGTTGAGGAAATATTGAAAACAAAAACCTCCTAGCCCAGAAAACCTCTCTACAAAGGTAAGAGAAAGAAGTTGTTATTATTTTGAATACAAATTTAATAAGAGTGCGTTCTGCCCCACAGCCAATGCAACCAAGATTGCAGAGACAGAGAGTAATCTTATCCTTTGTATAGTCAAGCAGATAGCAACCATTAGATACATGTTCTCAAGGTAAATAATAACTAGTTCTCAAGTAACTGGGCTTGGGAACATCATTTGTTGTGCATAATCCACAATTTACATGGTAATTAAATTGACCATCTGTGTTAGTTAATTGATTTATACAGAAGAAAGATAAATGTCTCATATCTTCATGGCAAAAGGTAGAGGTAGTTGTGCAACTTGGAGCCAAGGCCTTCTAAAGTTAGGTTCCTATGGGATGTGGAGTGAGAGCTGGGTGGCTGCCCTTTAAGAGACAGCAGCCTGCACAGAGGCAAATTAAGCATGGCAGTTTACACAACACCCAGGGAAGATGGGAGAGAGATCTGTCCATACTGATTTCGGAGTGTGTTGGGTGACATGTCTGAAAATGAGGGAGGTGGCAAGCACGATTTTCCTCTCCAGTCCTCCAGCATAAACACAGGGCCTCTGGGGGGATGTGGGTGCACAGACACTTGCTGTGTAACCTGATAATGGTGCACTACACCCATAGATTCTCCTGAGGACTCACCCACTCCAACCTTGCAAGCCTTGGCACTGGGCTCAGGGCAAATTTTATTAAAGCTTCACATCCCACAGCACCCAGCCACTGTACCACACCCAACTGACTCACCGGACTGAGCCACCACCAAAGGACACCAGGCCCAGCAATCGCCATGCTGCAGCCAGCCATGCGCCCAAGGCTGCCCATATGTATAGTTCCCAGCCACCATAAGAGTTTGGGGGATTCTCCACAGGACTAGTGGCTCAGCACAACTTTTGCTAGCACTATCACCCACTTCCAAGTTTACCAGTAGGCATTCCCCCTCAGAATTGGCCTACCTATATCCTATGAACACCACAGAGAGCAAGCACAACCCACAAAAGAAGAGTCAATGCAGATAACTACAGTACAGAAAACTGGCTCAGACACAGCAGCAAGATGTACACAACACACATGGGATAGTCTCCTGAAGTGCCAGCTTCTGGGGAACAGGGACGCTGTACTGCAGGGCACTCCAGGACCTCCTCTTCATAAAGTCAAGAGCAGAAGACTACTTTCAAGAGCAGAAGACACAGCTGACCTTCCTAACACATACAAACTGGCACAGAGGGGCAGACAAAATGAAGCAACAGAGAAATTGATCCCAAATGAAAGACCAGGACAAGACCACAGCCAGATATCTGAGTGAAACTGGTATAAGTAACATATGTGGTAGAGAATTTAAAGCAATGATCATAAGACTACTCAATGGGCTTGAGAAAACAGCAGCAGGATGGAAGAAGCAGAGGACCAAATCAGTGACCTAGAAGACAGAGAAGTGGAAAGTATTCAAGCTGTACAAAATATAAAAAGAATTATGCACAAGGAGAATAGGCTTGGGGAACTCAAGGACTCCATAAAAACGTAATAACATTCTCATTATAAGAGTCCCAGAGGAGGAACAGAGAGGAAAAAGGGACATAAACTTTATTTGAAGAAATTATAGCCCAAAACATCCCTTATCTGGGGAAGGAAACAAGTATGTAGATCCAGGAGGCGCAGGGAACTCCCATCAAAATCAACAAAAGCAGACTCACACCAAGGTGCATTTTAATTAAATTGGCAAAATATAAAGAAAAAAAATTTTAAGCAGAAAGACTAAGGAAGACAGTAACTTCCAAGGGAAAACCCATAAGACAAGTAGATTTTTAAACAGAAACTTTCCAAATCAGAAGGGAGTGGCATGATATATTCAAAGTGCTGAATGGGAAAAATCTGCAGCCAAGAACACTCGCCAGCAAGGCTACCATACAGAATAGAAGGCCAGATTAAGAGTCTCCCAGACAAACAAAAAACTAAAGGAGTTCATGAGCATGAAACTAGCCCTGAAAGAAAGATGAAGGGGCACTTTTTGAGAGAAAAGGAGACACCCAAAGTTACAGCACAAAGGTAGCAAACACAAAAGCAGTAAAAATGAATACTTCTGTAAAACAAAGCCATCAAGGAACTCACAAAATAAAAGGATATAAAATATAACAATATATACATAAATGTGGGGAGAAGAGTAAAGAAAAGGTTCAAACTTAAATGACCATCAACTTAATATAGACTGCGATATGCAGAGGAGGTTATATGTGAACTAATAGTAACCATATATCAAAAAACACTCATAAACATGGAAAGAATAAAGAGAAAGCAATCCAAATAAATCACTAAAGAAAATCAGCAAAACATGAAAGAAAGACTAGAAAGGATCAGAGAAATTTTTCAGAAAGAGCCACAAAACAAATAACAAAGTGACATTGAATACATATCTATCAATAATTAATTTGAATACAGATGGATTAAATGTTCAAATCAAAAGACGCAAGGTAACATAATGGATAAAAAACAAGACCTACTGCCTATAAGAGACTCATTTTAGATCTCAAGACACCTACAGATTGAAAGTGAGGGGAAGGAGATGAATGTATCATGCAAATTGGGGTCAAAAGAAAGCTGAGTAGCAATACTTACATAATACAAAATAGACTTTGAAACAAAGTCTGTAACAAGACACTATATTACAGTAAAGGGGACAGTCCAAAAGAAGATATAGCAATTGTAAATATCTGCCCAACACAGGAACACTCAAATACATAAAACAGTTCACAACAAATATAAAGGAACTAACTGATGATAATACAATAGTTAAAGATCATTAACTAGGATCAAGTGGGATTTATTTCTGCATTGCAAGTGTAGTTCAGTATTTGCAAATAAATCGTGATATATCACATCAGTAAGAGAATGGGTAAGAATCACAGGGTCATCTCAAGAGACAGAAAAAGCACTTAAGAAAGTACAACATTCGGGGCGCCTGGGTGGCTTGGTCAGTTGGGCGTCTGACTTTCGCTTGGGTCATGATCTCGCGGTCCGTGGGTTCGAGCCCCGCGTCGGGCTCTGTGCTGACTGCCAGCTCAGAGCCTGGAGCCTGTTTCAGTCTGTGACTCCCTCTCTCTGTGACCCTCCCCTGCTCACGCTGTCTCTCTCTCTCTCTCTCTCCTAGAAATAAATAAAACATTAAAAATGTGGAGAAAAAGAAAACCAAAATGCCTCCACCAAAAACCTGCTAGAATCAATAAACAAATTCAGTTAAGCTGCAGGATACAAAAGCAATGTACAGAAATCTATCGCATTCCTATACGCCAATAATGAAGCTGCATAAGAAAAATTAAGAAAACAATTCCATTTACAATAGCACAAAAAGTAATAAGATACCTAGGAATAAACTAACCAAAGAGTTGAATTGTGCTCTAAACACTATAGAACACGAATGAAAGAAATTGAAGACAACACAAAGAAATGGAAAAAAAAAAACATGCTTAGTATTAGAAAAACAAATATTGTTAAAATATCCATACTACCCTAAGCAATCTACACATTTAATGCAATCCCTATCAAAACACCAACAGCTTTTTTCACAGAGCTAGGATAAACAATCCTAAAATTTGTTTGGAACCACAAAAGGCCCCAAATAGCCAAAAGAATCTTTATAAAGAAAAATAAAGCTGGAGGCGTCACAATTCCAGACTTCAAGTTATATTACAAAGTTGTAGTGATCAAAACAGTATGGCACTGGCATAGAAATAGACATATTGACAAATACAACAAAATAGAAAACCCAGAAATAAATCTATGATTATATGGTCAATTAATCTTCAACACAGCACCAAAGAATATCCAATAAGAAAAGGACAGTCTTTTCAACAAATGGTGCTGGGAAAACTAGACAGTAACATACATAAGAAAGTGGACCACTTTCTTGCACCATACACAAAAATAAATTTGAAATACATTAAAGACCTAAATGTGAGCTCGGAAACCATAAAAATCCTAGAAGAGAACACAAGCAGTCACCCCTTTGACATGGGCCATGCCAACTTCTCTCTAGGTATGTCTCCTGAGGCAAGAGGAACAAAGAAAAATTAAACTATTGGAGACTACATCAAAATCAAAAGCTTCTGCATGGTGAAGGAAACAATCAGCAGAACAAGAAGACAAGCTATGGAATGGGAAAAGGTACTTGCAAATGACACATCTAAGAACAACCTAGTATCCAAAATATATAAAGAACTTCTAAAAGTCAACACCTAAAAAAAAATAATCCAATTAAAAAATGGGCAGAAGGCATGAACAGACATTTCTCCAAAGATGACACACACATGGCCAACAGACACATGAAAAGATGTTCATCATCACTTCCCATCATGGAAATGCAAATCCAAACTACAGTGAGATATCACCTCACAGCTATCAGAGTGGCTAAAATCAACCCCACAAGACTACACAGGAAGCAACGATTGTTGGCAAAGATGTGGGAGAAAGGAATCTTCATGGAATGTTGGTGGGAATGCAAACTGGTGCAGCCACTGTGGAAAACAGTGTGGAGGTTCCTCAAAAAGTTAAAAATAGAACTACCCTACAAGTCAGCAATTGGACTATTAGGTATTTATCCAAAGAATACAACAACACTAGTTCAAAGGGATACATGCACTCCAATGTTTGTAGCAGCATTATTTACAATAGCCAAGGTATAGGAGCAGCCCAAGTGTCCATGGGTTGATGAATGGATAAAGAAGTAGTATGTATATGCAATGGAATACATTACTCGGCCATAAAAAAGAATGAAATCTTGCCATTTGCAACAACATGGTTGGATTGGAGTTAGAGTATAATGGTAAGCAAAATGAGTTAGTCAGAGAAAGAAGAATACCATGTGATCTCATTCACATTTGGAATTTAAGATACAAAACAAATGGGGGTGGCTGAGAGAGAGAGAGAGAGAGGTAAAGAAACAGATTGTTAATTATAGAGAATAAACTGATGGTTACCAGAAAGAAGAGGGTAGGGGATGAGTGAAATAGGGCATGGGGATTAAGGAGAGAACTTTTCATGTTGAGCACACGGTTATTATATGGAATTGTTGAACCAGTCTATTGTACACCTGAAACTAACATAACATTATATGTTAACTAATTGTAATTAAAATAAAAACTAAAAAACAAACAACCAAAGTTTGGAAATAAAAAACTGCCAACCAACAATAATCTACCCAGAAATATACCCTTCAGAACTGGTGTGTCAGTCATTTATGCACCCGACTCTTGATCTTTTTTTTTTTAATTTTTTAAATGCTTTTTTAAATTTATTTTTGAGAGAGAGAGAGAGGCAGCATGAGCAGGGGAGGGTCAGAGAGAGAGGGAGACACAGAATCCGAAACAAGCCCTAGGCTCTGAGCTAGCTGTCAGCACAGAGCTCGACGCGGGGCTCGAACCCACGAACCGTGAGATCATGACCTGAGCTGAAGTCGGATGCTTAACCGACTGAGCCACCCAGGCGCCCTGCAACTCTTGATCTTGGATCAGGTCATGATCTCATGGTTTCTGAGCTTGATCCCTGCATCAGGCTCTGCACTGACAGCGTGGAGCCTGTTTGGGATTCTCTCCCCTCTCTGCCCCTACTCCACTTGCGCGCTCTCTCTCTCTCTCCCTCTCTCCCTCTCAAAATAAATACACATAAAAAAATTTAAAGAATTGAAGGAAAGATTGAGTTTTCCAGACAAGCAATACCTGAAGGAGTTAATTACCACTAAACTGGCCTTAGAAATAATGTTAAAGGGACTTTTTAAAGCTGAAAAAGAAAGGAGCCCTGATTAGTAACAGGAAAATGTTTGAAAGTATAAATCTTACTATTAAAGATAGTTAAATTAGAAAAAATATTGGGGGCTCCTGGGTAGCTCAGTCCATTAAGTGTCTGACTCTTGATTTCAGTTTGGGTCATGATCTCACAGTTCATCAGTTCAAGCCCCATGTTGGGCTCATGCTGACAGTGCATAGCCTGTTTGGGATTCTCTCTCTCCAACTTTCTCTGACCCTCACCTGTTCTCCTTCTCTCTCAAAATAAATAAATAAGCTTAAAAATAAAGAAAGAATATTGGGGGTGCCTGGCTCAGCCAGTTAAGCATTTAACTCTTGATTTTGTCTCATGTCATGATCTCATGGTTGGTGGGATCGAGCCCAGCATAAGGCTCCAGGCTGACAGTGCAGAGCGTGCTTGGGATTCTCTCTCTCTCTCTCTCTCTCTCTGCCCCTCCCCTGCTCACATGCATATGCTCTCTTTTTCTCTCTGAAAATAAATAAACTTAAAAAAGTAATATCATGATGATAGCCTAATTACTTACAATCTGCTTTGAAGGTTAAAAGACAAAAGAAATAAGAATAACAAAATACAATGTGTTAATGGATACACTGTAAAAAATGTAAACTGTGACATCAAAAACATAAAAGCTGGGGAGTGGTGTAAGCAGAGCTTGAGAATGCATTCAAATGTAAGTTACTATTATTATAAGTTTAAAATAGACCATTATAACTTTAAGATGCTTTATATAAACCTCATGGTAACCACAAAGCAAAACTTCCAATGGGTACACAAAAGGTGAGAAGAATCTAAGCATGCCACTAGAAATAATCATGAAATCACGAAGAGAGGAAGAGAAGGAACAAAGTAATTGCAAAACAGCCAAAAAAAAAAAAAAAAAAAAAAAAAAAAAA
>NW_027528417.1:1727428-1746371 GCF_008692635.1 Crocuta crocuta
CCTGCTCACGCTCTCTCTCTCTCTCTCCTAGAGAAAAAAAAGAAAAAAAAAATTAAAAAAAAACAAAAAAAAAAAAAAAAAAAAAAAAAGAATAAAATCGCCATTAGTCCATACTCATTAATAATTATGCTAAATGTAAATAGATTAAATCTTCGAATCAAAAGATGTAGAGTGACTGAAGAGACACAACAGCAAGACCGAAGGATATGCTGCCTGCAAAGGTACAGTTATTTGCATTTAATGCTTATGTATTAGGTAACAGTAACCTCTTTTTGAAGCAATGATTAAAAAGTTGCTCCTGTAGCTTTTGAGGGCTCCTTTACCAGCTTTCCCTCGGATCCATATTTGCTTATATTATCTTATTATGATCCGAGCCCAGTTAATGTTTATCTTATGTTCAAACACTGAAAAGTTTCACATTTTTGAAGGTGTTAGGAATCCTTTTAAAACATATCATGAAACTAGAGATACTTTCTCTGAGGACATGGCAGATTCATTCACTCACCGTGTGCTCCAGACTTCTAGAATAAATTCCCATACTGCAGACAACAGAGGAATCAAAGCTGCACTTGCCCTTATAGCTGGATACAATTTAGTTCCCATCAGTTGGAAATGTTTGCTCGAACTTGAATCTGGAGCTGGTATGCCAGGTGTTTATTTTGCAGATATTGGTTACAATTGGAATATCTTGGCCCAGAAGATAAATTTTGTTGCAATTTCTGGTTACACGAATAAGGTGATAGGTTTCTAAAATTAATGTTCTTGGGGTACCTGGGTGACTCAGTCTGTTAAGAGTCCAACTTTGGCTCAGGTCATGATCTTGCAGTTCGTGGGTTCGAGCCCCGCGTCGGGCTCTGTGCTGACAGCTCAGAGCCTGGAGCCTGTTTCAGATTCTGTATCTCCCTCTCTCTCTGACCCTCCCCTGCTCATGCTGTCTCTCTCTCTCTCTCTCAGAAATAAATAAAACATTAAAAAAATTAATGTTCTTGTAATAGCTTTGTGTTTCCCATATTTTAACTAAGTTTTTGTTCCTACAAATTGGCAGTTTCCTGGCTGAGATGAGCAAAGTGCTTTTCATTACGAGTCAGCGTGTGATGTTGTGGTGAGAGTTGTCCCAAGGGGCCCAGCCTGGAGACTGACTGGTCCCCTGGCTCTTCCAACAGTTTTGTAAGTCTCGTCCTGTGAATTACATTCAATATCTGCTTAACCTGTCAACGGTGACTATTATCTACAACGGATCTCTGCATGTTACAGTATCTGGTACCCAAGTGATTTCAGAAGAATAGCATCCTTCAAGTTCTTATTGAAAACAACTATGTTGTGGACTGGTGAGCGGTAGGATCTTGGCCAATAAAGGTAGCTGTAAGCTTAGTCATGAGTTGATTCCAACGGCTGGTGTTGTTCTAGAATGTAGCTTTACTTCAGCAAATCAACATGGCCCTGGTCCTAGCTAGGTGACTATGGATCAGGAAAATGCTGTCTTCTCTCTTCTCTGATGAGTAGAAAATGGCAGAGGTAGGATCTCCTGTATGGAGAACAGTCCTACCTTGATGGTCTTGCCTTGAGACCATCAACTCTCTGATTCTCATAATTCACTAAGTGAAAGGAGCCAGACGCAAAAGGACAGATATGGAATGATTCCACTTATATAAAATACCTAGAATAGGTACATTCTGAGACAGAAAGTGGAGGAGAGGTTTCCAGGAGCAGGGAACAGGGCAAATGGAATTATTGCTTAGTGGGTACAGGGATGATAGAAAAGTTTTGGAAACAGATCATGGTGATGGGTACACCACACTGTGAGTGTAATTAATATCACTGAATAATATGCTTCAAAATGGTTACCATGGCAAGTTATATATATATATACATATATACAATATCTGATATATGTAACATGTATCATATGGCAAATAAAAATACTGTTTAGCACAGTAATTTTTTTAAAGAAGAAATTGAAGTTCTTCTTAAATTTTTTCTCTAACCAACATAGGTAGAGGGGCTCTTGGTTCCTGGGCAATTCCATCTTGAACGAAGAGCGGGCTTCCTGTAGTAAGTGATACCAGCGTTCTCCACTGGAATGTGTGTGTGCCCTGGAGTGTCACAGATAATACATTAGGTACAACTGATGCAACAATGTCCCATTGGAAGAGTGCAGAGAGGTAACAAAACATAAAGATGATCACCGTCCCAGGCCCCATATTCCAAATACAGAAAGCAAGCTAATTCTCAGTCTATAAAATAAGTACCATAAGCCAATGTGTGTTTTTGAAATCTTGTACCAGGGTTTGTCGAAAATCATAGCAAATAAAGAATGGTATCTAAGGGAAGGACAGTAGACAGAAGGAAGCTTTTGGTTTCACGCCTATTGATAAAGCCAATCATCTGAAACTATGACTTGTGTACCTGTGGTTCACTGAAAGAAATACCTTGGTTTGTGAGCATAATTCGTTCCAGAAATATGCTTATAATCCAAAGCACTTGTATATCAAGGCGAATTTCAAGAGCCATGGGCTCAGTTGTGATCATGTGCCGTTCAGGGTTATGTACTACTCGTATTGCAAAGCATCGCTCATTTATCGGGTTAGAATTTATTAGAAACACTTGCTCATCTTGCAGAACACTCACGGAACAAGTTACTCCCAATCCAACGTTTTACTGTATTCCTTTTACTCAATAAGCACTTATTTTTCACCAATAAGTTTCCATCTGCTATTCCGCTTAAGAGGTTAATGCTGCCTCTATAGAATTAAGATAGCTGGGGGAGGGGAGAACCCACATATACTTTCATTTCCTTTCCGGGAACGTATCATCTGAGGCATTACTGTCTTCCTGCAACGTCGCGAAATTGGAACGTGGTCGCCTCAGGCACCAAGCCACTCGAAATTCTGTTCTTTCTCGTGCAGTTTATCTAACGGTCTCAATTCCCTTTGCCTCTTGGAGCAGCGAGGCTGGCACTTTTGAAGGCAGGTGTGCTTATCTCTGTAGGCGTGTCTCACAGGAGTAAGAGCCCAGCCCTAGGAGCTCCATGGACTTTAATCTTTAATAACAGAAACTGTTTTTTACTCCCCAGAAATTTCAGTGTCCGCTGGCTGTCTGGCTGCATTTATTTCCCAACAGCTTTCTCTTTGAGAGAGAGCTGCTTACGGGGCCTTCAGATACCGCTCGTTAGAGCCCCTGGAAGGTACACAGAGGCCATTGTAGTGATTTTCAGCTGTTGACATTGTTCCTGGTTCATACTGCTTTTCACTGGATGATGGCTTATTGTGAGCGTCAGAGTAAAAGGTATACTGGAAGCCAAAGGGCTTGGCTCAGATTCCAATCAAATGTGTGTTCTTTCTCTAGTCTGCAAGTTTGATTGTTTGGTTTCAAGAAATGGGCACATTGACCCCAGGAGACTGTCTGCCATGGCTAGAGCGTTAAGACAGCTGAAGAGCAGGTGGTCTAAAATCCACAGCCCTTTCAGTTAATTTAGTGGACTCACTTAGATCTAATTCTATGAAAAAACCCAGTTAGCGGCCATCAAGCTGTCAATCAGAGACTCTTGAGTGAAAAGATAGCAAAGCAATAGGATTAAAGTAAGGTAATTTTATTCGCTGCGTAGAAGACTTTATGTCATGGAAAGGAGTAGCAAAACCAACTGGTGTTACATTGGATCAACTGAAGTTTGTTTGTCTATTAAGGTCTTTTTCACTATAGGTGTTCTGAAAAAGTCCATAAAGAGGGTCTCTTTTACTTTTATGGCCAAATAGGTTTGGTCATAAAAGTAAAATCATATATTATAGGTGGTTATAAAAATTAAAAAGACCCTGTAGAACCTCTGACTGCTGCCTGGAGGTCACAGTCCTTTTATTATGATTAGGTGGGAAAGTTTTCTGCTTTGAAGACCAGGCCCCTGGCTCTGTATTGATTATACTGTTTTTGAATAGCAGATGTTTCCCGTTCCTCATTTAGTGTAGCCCTAATACATTAGAAACACCTAAAGACCCAAGGCAGGTCAGCAGGAGAGCTTTGCAATATTTAAAACAAGTATTAAGTATTACTTAAACAAGTAACTTCTGGAATGTAAAATGCAGCACTACAGAAAGGTAGACAAGAAAAAAAGGGAAAATGATTTCTCATTTGTTTGGGAAACAACCCAGGTGTCCATCAGTAGATGAATGGATAAATGGTATATATACACCACATCTTCTTTATCCAATCATCTATGGATATATACGTGTGTAGTTATATATGTATATACATCTTTATCCATTCATCCATTGATATATATGTATGTTGTACACATGTGTGTATATATATGTACATATATACACTTGTGTTGCCATTTGCAATGTGGGTGGAACTGGAGGGTATAATGTTAGGCAAAATAAGTCAGTCAGAGAAAAACAAATACCATCTGATTTCACTCATATGTGGAATTTAAGAAACATAACAAAAAAAAGACAACAAAACAGACAACTCTAGNAGAGTACACTTGTGATGGGCACTGAGTAATGTACAGAGTTGTTGAATCAATATATTGTGTACCTGAAAGTAATAGAACATGTTAACTTACTGGAAGTAAAATAAAAACTTAAAAAGCCAAAAAACAAAAAAAAACCACACACACACCCTCATACAGTGATCATTTGTTGTCAATAAATATAGATCTTGTTTGTCTTTTAAAAAACAAACATGAGGAGCGCCTGCGTGGCTCGGCCTGGTTAAGTGTCAGACTGCAGCTCAGGTAATGATCTCACAGTTTGTGAGTTCGAACTCCCCATCGGACTCTGTGCTGATAGTGCAGAGCCTGCTTGGGATTCCGCCTCTCTCTGCCCCTTCCCCACTGTGCTTGAGCTCTCTCTCATTTTCAAAATAAATAAATAAACTTCAAAAGATTTTAAAAACATTGTTTATAAAAAGGAATATGATATATATTTTTGTATATTTATTATATTTCAATAAGAAGTTACAGGGAATGAAAAGTAAACACAGACTATTTTACTTTTTATCTTATTTTTTAAAATAGCCTCCACACCTAGTGCAGAGCCTAATGTGGGGCTCAAAATCACAACCCGGAGATCGAAATCTGAGCTGAGATCAAGGATTGGATGCTTAACCCACTAAGCCAGGCAGGCACCCCTGCGGAGTATTTTAAGAGATCACAATGATTCCTTTCCAGACCGACAAGAATTAGACAACTAACATGCTATCCAACCCTGTCAGGGATGTAAGAAAATGTGATCGCTCTTGCTCTCTTAGTGAGAACATAAGTTAGTAGCACCATCCCTGGAAAGGAAAAATCTAGCGCTATTTAGGACACAACTCCACTCCTGGAAATACTCCACTCCTGGAAATACACCAAGAAACTCTCTGTTAAGCCCACAGGGACCATGGATGCGCTCACCAGCACGAGTTCTTTGCACGGGGTATAAAAAATGTAATGAGGTTCTACTGCACCTAAAGTGCTTGGATGCTGGTACCTTTCACATGCGAGGGACCACACGCATGTTGGCTACCGCTCGAAAAGCAGAAGCTGATGGGACAAACCCGGCTGAGTGCAGGGTGCCATGTGGAAGCCCAAGCCATCCATTTAAATATTACGCCACTAAATCCACTTGTAGAGTAAATAAGACATTTTCCCCTTGGTTTCCAGGCTTGCGGAGAAAAGTGGAGGAAAAAAACAAAGCAGAAAAAAATCGCTGGTGGAAGAGTAAGCTCATGAAAAGGGGTAATGAAGCCTGAAGCAATTCGGGTTTCTCAAAGGTCTCTGGAGCCGCGGGAAGTCGTTCTGGACGATATGGATGATGATGGCCCGGAAAGCCGCCGGGGACTGACAAGGACTCGCGAAGTGAAGGGACAAGCAAAGAAAGTCATGTTCAGCTGACATCGTGAGTGGCAGAAAAGTAATGAAAAAATAAGGCCTCGGAGCTGCAGATAAATCAAAGAGCTAGAAGACAGGCAGAGGTGAACGGGCTGCAGAGCGAACGAGGTTTAAGCTTCCGAGCCCCTCCCTCGCTCCGACCCCCCAGAGGGTCAGCACCTAATCCGTGTTCTTCCTTATCAAGACAACCTCCCCAAATCTGATAAGCCTGTAACGGAAGCCAGGAGTCCTGCGTAAGGTCTCCCCTCTAGAGAAAAGCCTTAGTCACTTGGTCCTTCCGTTGAGAGCGAGGACCTTACGGAGCACTGGTCCCATTAAGTGACCCCTAGAGCTTGCCCTGGACCGTTAGGGAGAAGGCGTCCCAGGGATCAGCTACCGCTGATGGTTTCTTTCCCCTCCCCCTCGGCGCAAAATAAATGCTCTTGGGGATGACCCCAGGACAAACACGGAGCAGCAACAGCCGAAACACCAAGCAGACGCCAGTGTCTTCATCTTGAGTCCCACACGGGGTGAAGGAAGCATCGGGGCCTGGTGTGTCTCCGACAGGTGTAGCTTATCAAATTGATTCCACGGTTCAGCTTTCTCCTGGGGGCCCAGAAAGAAAATCTGAAAGAACTGGAAACCCTTTGAAAGGACACCAGTAGGTCACTAGCCAGCTTCGCATTTAATATCATGAGGACTGATTGCTCTGCTAGCTGGGGCTGCATAAGGAGAAGGCGGAAACCTGCGAAACTGCTGCATCTGGGCAGAGACTGTCAGCCTCCCACAGACCTGGAAACCGGACCCGCCTCCTGCAGAGCCTTATTACTGCACTCCGTTAGCTAAATAAACGTGTAATTTGGAGCCGCTGGCATAAATTGCCTATTTCACAGCCTGCTCTGGAACACGGAGAAAAATCAGGGAGAGACAGAGAGATTCTTGTAATTCCATCCACTGAGGGCAAATTGATGAAGCAGTTTATGCAGCTCATTAATTAAGGGAGCTGACCCCTGAAGGGTAACACACGCCAGCTGGAGGGGTCCAGCCAGTCAAGGCAAGTAGATGCGGCCTCTGCACTGCAGCTGGACTCGACAGAATTTACTGTTGGTTAGCCCCTTGCCACCTTTTCCAAGCTTGGGCCTGGCAGCTTCCGCCTCACCCGGGAATCTGTTGGGATGCAGACCCTTGGGCCCCATCCAAACCCACTGAACCCACATTTAAAGATCCCTAAAGGATGCATAGGTGCCATAAAGTTTGAGAAGCACTAGCTTAATGGAGTAACATGTAGAGGTTCCAAAACTGCCCCCAAAGCTGAGATCTGAGAACACACACAAGGCACTGGTTCTCACAGGCTTTAGAATCACCCCCCGCCCCCCAAATGCACATGCTGGATCATCTTGTCATCAACCTCGCATCCTTGGGTAAATTGTCAACCTCAGTGGCTTCCGTTTCCTTACTGGAACTTTGAACAACACGGGTTTGAAATGTGAGGCCACTTACTTATAGGTATATTTTTTTCATAAAGACAGGACAGTACTGTAAGTGCATTTATGATTTTCTTAACATTTTCTTTTGTCTAGCTTACTCTGTTGCAAGAATACAGTATGTAATGCATATAACATACCAAATATGCATTGACTGTTTATGCGATCAGTAAGTCTTCTCACTGACAGTGAGCTATTAGTGATGTTTTGGGGGAGACCAAAGTTATACAAAGATTTCTGACTGCTCAGGAATCAGTGCCCCTAACCCTCATGCCGTTTGAGGTCAACATATATATATATATATATATATATAAAATCCTGTATAATATATATACATATATATATGATTGTGGTATGCACGCCAAGCTCAGAGCATGAGGCCTGTGTGAGCCCCTAATGTAAGTTTGCTTTTAATATTACCATGATTTGGGGTACAGAGACTTAAGGTATGATTTGGGAAAATGTAACTGGGTTCAATGACCTCTGCTGCTAGCCTTGATTATGTGATTGCTGACCATCTGCTTGTCTCCTCAGCTCAGTTCTCTGCAGGAAATACGTGGACGTCCTCAGTGGCATTGTTTGAATTCTAAACACTCCCCTTGCCTCTTGGCACAACTGTGGGATTAGCTCATTTTTCCAGCAAGCTTTTTTTTTTCCCCCTAGGACTTGCAGTTTTCAAAAGTAGGCCAAACTAGAAAATGTGCTGGTCTTTGCACAAATTGTTTGCAATTCAGCACCATGTAGGTACTCAACTGGACCATCTCCACATTTAGGCATCTCAAAGGAGCAGACACAGAGGAGAAAATTCTAAGACTTTTTAAAATTCTGCTAGAAATTGGGTTAACCCAAAAGCCCAGGTTTCTAAAGTCCAGAAAAATAATTACTTTAGAAATCAGGGGGATTGTGGGAAAGTTCCTGGCAGGTGGTCTAGGGGGGTGAGGAACCACTATAGTCCATATAAAAATATACAGAGGCACCTGGGTGACTCAGTGGGTTAAGCACCGGGCTCTGGATTTCAGCCCAGCTCATGATCTCATGGTTTGGGAGTTTGTGCCCCTTGTTGGGCTCTGTGCTAATGGCATGGAGCCTGCTTGATATTCTCTCTCTCTCTCTCTCTCAAAATAAATTTTAAAAAAACATTAAGCATATATATATTTAATATATATACACACACATACAGGGTTATCTCTCTTCTATCCCTCTTTGATCCTATATTCTCATATGTATTCTCATACGATTCCTTGATATGCTCTCTCTCCCTTCCAGAATCTAAACAAACAAAAATCTTTGTGAGAGGAAATTAGAACATAAGAATGAGAATCCCACATAACTAGGTAGCTACAGACAAAAGAATACCGAGTAGTGATTAATAGAAAGGACTTTTACCTTAAAAAGGACTCCTCTATGCCGTCTCTTACTCCAATGTAAAATGGATGGAACCATCTCTACTTGATAGGATGAGGGTCTGATTCTTACAATGTCCTGGAGAGTAGCTGCAAGCTTTAAAGCAGTTCTTCTCAAACACTACAGGGCGTCAGAAACACCCAGGGAACTTGTGAAATACCTATTTCTGGGCTCCATCCCTGCTCTCTGATTCCGCAGGTCTGGGGAGGAGTCTGAGAATTTGCATTTCTAACAAGCTTGCAGGTGATGCTGATGTTGCTGGTGTATGGGGTGGGGGTGGGGGCAGCACAGACGCAGAACTTATCTCATGTTTGCCTCCCTCCTCCTTTTCTCCTTTTACTGTGACAAATACATCTTTAAAAGAGAGTCTAAAATGCCCTGGCAAGCCTGGGTGGCTCAGTGGGTTAAACCTCCGACTTTGGCCTAGGTCATGATCTCGCCATTCCCGGGAGTTCGAGCCCCGCGTCGGGCTCTGTGCTGACAGCTCAGAGCCCGGAGCCTGTTTCAAGTTCTGCGTCTCCCTCTCTTTCTCTGCCCCTCCCCTGCTCATGCCCTGTCCCTCTCTCAAAAATAAATTTAAAAAAATTTTTTTTAATGCTCTGGTTATGTCTTTGCCAATGACTGCAGATGAATATCTTAGTTTTCATTTCTATTTGGATCTCTTACTAGCAGTATACACGAGTTCGTACTTCCAAGGCCGGCGTCCCCCGGGGTTCGGGTGGCTGGGAGGTGGTGTGGTGCGGTGCTTAGGAACGGGGCTGGGGCAGGGCTCTAGGCTGGAGCTGCTGCTTGGCCACACTTCTGCTTACATGCGTAGCTCTTGCTTTGTATTTCTGTGCCTCTTTTTCCTGTTTTTTGTTTGTTTGTTTATTTGTTTGCTCGCCTTTTTTTAAAAATAGAAATCACATGACTACATCCCTGTTAGTGTTTCTGTGAGGATTAAATGAATAAATAAATATAAGGAAGCCATTTACAACAAGATTTGGCACAAAGTCTTCGAATTCAAGTTAGGCATGCTTATTGGCGTGAGAAAAAATACCTCAAATGTCAGGATGCCTCTGAGTGCTATAGGTATTTCTTCCATGATGTTTATATAAATTGCACTCGGTCTGAAAAGGGTTCAATATCCTCATTTTTTAACAGGGATGAAAAAATAGAACCTTTTGAGGTCCGTTGGGTTATTTGCCCAAACAAATGGCAGAATCAACATTTTCTCCTCAGTCATCCTGTGCAAAGCCTGTGGTTTTATCCTCCCCCCCCCACCCTTTCTCCTTAATGTGTATATTTTTGGAGATTAGAGCTTGCTGACTTCTTTGAAGCCACTCTACCACACTTCCCAGAGCACTTTCCTGAAGGCCCATGACGTATATATTTGACAATATGGTGAAACAATTTTCAGGAGGCTCAATCACATCCGCTTTAGTGGAAATGAAATTAGATTGATCTATTAAGGGCTGTCGTTCTCACTGTAAAATGTTCAGGTAGGAATAAAGTCCCTAAATGAGAACTTTATTTCTTTATTTTTTTTTTTTATTATTTATTTTTGAGACAGAAAGAGAGAGGCAGGGATAGAGGGAGACAGAGAATCCCAAGCAGGCTCCTCATTGTCAGCGCAGAGCCCAATGTGGTTCTTGAACACACGAACCATGAGATCATGACCTGAGCTGAAATCAAGAGTCAAACATTCAATGGACGGGACCCCCCGGGCGCCCCTAAATGAGAACTTTAAAATAAGGATTGTGTGTAAAAACAAAGAGCTTCCCTTCACACAACAATATTAGGGATTAATTTTACAATTCTCTCCATAGAAATATTTCACAAAGACTTCAGGTTCAAGAGGGAAGCCTATGCATGCATCGTTTCTCCTTCCTCCGGAAGGAAGACTACATCAGCAGTGGGGCGCCTGGGTGGCCCAGTCATTTGGGCGTCTGACTTCGGCTCAGGTCATGATCTTGCAGTTCACGAGTTCAAGTCCCCCGTGGGGCGCTGTGCTGACAGCTCAGAGCCTGGAGCCTGTTTCAGATTCTGTGTCTCCCTCTCTCTCTGCACCCCCTCCACACACAATAAACATGAAAAGCGTTTTAAATGACTAAAACAATAGTGACTAAGGGAATGAAGGATGCTGCAGAGGTCACCAGTGTGTAAGCAATTATGACAAAATTTTTAAAGATTAAAAACAGTTCCGGTGTCGACAGATACAATGGGCAGAAAAACCACACCCTATACTATGTTCAGAGGTGCCAGGGGAAGACGTAGGAACACGTCTGCTGTAGGAATCCCAGAGGCGCGCTGGACAAAGACGCGGGCAGATCTTTTCAGAGCAGTCAGCAACCCCGTTATCCCTAATCTCCTCTCAGAGAGTAGACTCCTTGGCATTTTGCCAAAAACAAACAGACAGGTCTTCCTTCTAGAAGGAAATCGAATAGAATGACTACAGAAAGCTAGAGATGTTGATGCCTCAGGGGGAGAATAAAACCTCCTCATTTTGACATGTGATGCATTCGCCTTCTGATTGATATTCAGCTCTGTACCTGCTCACACTAAATTTTTCTATGTTTATTTACTTTTGAGAGAGAGAGAGAGAGAGAGAGAGAGAGAGAGCATGAGCAGGGGAGGGACAGGGAGATGGGACAGAGGAGCCAAAGCAGGCTCTCAGCTGACAGCAGTGAGCCATCTGCCGGGCTCAAATTCAGGAACCCTGCGTTTCATGACCTGAGCCACCCACGCGAACCTAAGCGAAAAGATTTACTCTGCTGGATATTGTAAGGGCAAATACAAAGAAGCTTAATTCTCCCTGTTGAAAAGAGGAAAAGAAGACTTCTCTCTCTCTCTTTTTTAAAGCATTTTCTTTTCATAAATATTTATGGGTAAATGTGTTTTTTTAAGCCTCTTTCCAGTTTTACAAAACAAGAATGTCTTTCTCAAGGACTTTGGAGGCGTCCTTGTGAAATGCAAACATCCAGGAAGATAGGACCTCCGTCTTCCAGTCCTGCTTGGAGGATAGGAGCCTAACTTTTATTGATTTTAAGTCTTTGTTTTGATTCCCAGTAGTTAACATACAGTGTTGTATTAGTTTCAGGTATGCAGTATAGTGATGCCACACTTCCATATGACACCTGGTGCTCACGTGAGCTCCTTAATCCTCGTCGCCTATGTAACCCATCCCCCCTCCCCTCCCCTCCCCTCCGGTAACCACCAGCCTGTTCTCTATAGTCAAGAGTCTGTTCCTTGGTTTCCCCACCCCTCCCTCTCATTTTCCCTTTGCTCATTCATTTTGTTTCTTAATTCCATGTAGGAGTGAAATCACACGGTATTCTTCTCTCTGTCTAACTAATTTCACTTAGGATTACACTGTCTAGCTCTATCCATGTCATTGCAAGTGACGAGATTCCGTTCTTTTTAAGGGCTGAATGATGTTCATATATATTATATATTCATGAACATGAATGATATAAAAAAACATATATAATCACATTTTCTTTATCCGTTCATCAGTCCATGGACACTTAGGCTGCTTCCATTATTTGGCTATTGTAGATAATGCTGCTATAAACGTTGGGGTACATGTATCCCTTTGAATTAGTGTCTTTTATATTCTTTGGGTAAATGCCCCTACTGTGATTGCTGGACTGCAGGGTGGTTCTATTTTAAACTTTCTGAGGAAACTTCATACTGTTTTCCACAGTGGCTGTGCCAGTTTGCAGTCCCCCTAACAGTGCACAGGGTTCCTTTTTCTCCACACCCTCGTCAACACCCGTTGTTTCTTATGGTGAGTTTAGCCATTCTGACAGGTGTGAGGTGATATCTCACTGTAGTCTGGATTTGCATTTCCCTGATGGGAAGTGATCAGAACATCTTTTCATGAGTCTGTTGGCCATGTGTGTGTCTTCCTTGGAGAAATGTCTATTCGTGCCTTCTGTCCATTTAAATTTGATTATTAGTTTTTAGGGTGGAGATTTAGAAGTTCTTTATGTATTTTGGATACTAAGCCTTTACCAGCTATGTCGTTTGCAAATATCTTTTCCCATTCCATAGGTTGCCTTTTAGGTATGTTCATTGTTGCCTTCACTGTGCAGAAGCTTTTCGTTTTGATGTGGTCTCCCATAGTTTATTTTTGCTTTTGTTTCCCTTGCCTCAGGAGACCTGTCTTGTAAACAGTGGCTCTGGCCTGTGTCAAAGGGGTTATTGCTCGAGTTCTCTTCTAGTATTTTGTGGCTTCAGGGCTCACATTCAGGTCTTTAATCCATTTGGAATTTACTTTTGTGTATGGTATAATAAGTATTCCAATTTCTTTCTTTTGCATGTTACTCTTCAGTTTTCCCAACTTTGTAGGAGAGACTGTCCCTTTCCCATAGGAAGTAATTTGCTGCTTTGTAGGTGATTGATTAACCATATAGTTGTGGGCTTATTTCTACATTTTCTATTCTGTTTTATTGATCTGTGTGTCTGTTTCTGTGCCAGTACCATCCTGCTTTGAGAACAACAGCTTTGTAATATACCTTGAAGTCCAGAATTGTGATGCCTCCAGCTTTGCTTTTCTTTTTCAAGATCGCTTTGGCGATTTGGGGTCTTTTGTGGTTCCCTTCCACAAAAGGGGTATGGATTGTTTGTTCTAGCTCTGTGAAAAATGCTGTTGGTATGTTGATAGGGATTGCATGAAATGTTTAGATTTCTTTAGGTAATATAGACATTTGAACAATATTTCTTCTTCCAATCCATGAGCATGGAATCTCTTTCCATTTCTTCACACTGTCTTTAATGCCTTTCATTAGTGTTTTATAGTTTTTGGAGTATAGGTCATTTACTTCTTTGGTTAGGTTTATTTCTAGGTATCCTGTAATTTTGTGTGCGATTGTAAATGGGATTGTTTCCTTAACTTCTCTTTCTGCTGCTCCATTATTGGTATATAGAAATCCAACAGATTTCTGTACATGGATTTTTGTATCCTGCAACTTTACTGAATTTGTTTATTTTTCCAGCAGATTTTTGGTGGAGCCTTTTTGGTGTTCTATACAGAGTGTCCTGTCATCTGTAAATAGTGAAAGCTTTACTTCTTCCTCATTGACTTGGATGCCTTTATTTCTTTTCGTTATCTGATTGCTTTGGCTAGGACTTGCACTGCTGTGTGGAATAGAAATGGTGAGAGTGGACTTGTTTGTCTTGTTCTTGACCGTAGGGCAAAAGTTGTCCGTTTTTCCCCAGTGAGAATGCTGTTAGCTGGGGATTTTCTTTTTAAAAAATTTTTAAATGTTTTTATTTATTTCTGAAAGAGAGAGAAAGTGTGAGCAGGAGAGGGTCAGAGAGAGAGGGAGACACAGAATCTGAAGCAGGCTCCAGGCTCTGAGCTAGTTGTCAGCACAGAGCCCGACGCGGGGCTCGAACCCACAAACTGCGAGATCATGACCTGAGCTGAAGTTGGACACTTAACCGACTGACCCACCCGGGCGCCCCAAGCTGGGGATTTTCATAAATGCCCTGTATTATGTTGAGGTGTGCTCCCTCTAAACCTACTTTGTTGAGGGTTTTTTGGGGTTTTTTTTGTTGTTGTTGTTTAATATGAATGATACTGTACTTTCTCAAATGCTTTTCCTGGAGAAAATCATATGGTTCTTATCCTTTCACTTGTTGATGTGATGTATCTCTTTGATTGATTTTTGAATAAAAACCACCCTTGCGACCCAGGAGTAAGTCCCACTTGGTCCTGGTGAATGATTTTTTTTTTCACATATTGTTGGAATTGGGTTGCTAGTATTTTGTATATGGTTCTTATCCTTTCACTTGTTGATGTGATGTATCTCTTTGATTGATTTTTGAATAAAAACCACCCTTGCGACCCAGGAGTAAGTCCCACTTGGTCCTGGTGAATGATTTTTTTTTTCACATATTGTTGGAATTGGGTTGCTAGTATTTTGTTGAGGATTTTTGCATTTATGATCATCAGGGATACTGGCTGTGGTTCTCATTTTTAGTGGTGTCTTTATCTGGTTTTGGTATCAGGGTAATCCTGGCCTCATAGAATGAACTAGGAAGTTCTCTCTTTTTTTTTTTTCTAAGTTTTGGAATAGCTTTAGAAGAATAGATATTAACTCTCTCTTAAATGTTTGGTAGAATTCACCTGTGAAGCCATCTGTTCCTACCTTTATTTGTTGGGAGTTTTTTGTTTTGTTTTGTTTTGTTTTTACAGCTTCGATTTCTTTGCTGGTTATTGGTCATTCAGCTTTTCTATTTCTTCCTCTTTCAGTTTTGGTCATTTATATGTTTCTGGGAATTTATCCATTTCTTCCAAATTGTCCAATTTATTGGCATATAGCTGCTCATAATATTCTCTTATAATTGTTTGTATTTCTGCGGTGTTAGCTTTATTTCTTTTCTCTTAATTTGTGATTTTATTTATTTGAGCCCTTTCTTCTTTTTTCTTTATAAGTCTGGCTGAAGGTTTATCAATTTCATTGATTTTTTTTTCAAGGAACCAGCTCCTGGTTTCATTGATCTGTTGTATTGTTCCTGTAATTTCTATATCATTTATAGCTGCACTATTTTTATTATTTCCTTCCTTCTGCTGGTTTTAGGATTTGTTTGTTGTTCTTTTTCTAGCTCCTTTAGGCATAAGGTTAGGTTGTTTATTTGACACTTTTCTTGCTTCCGGAGGTAGGCTTCTACTGTTATAAACTACCCTTTTAGGCCTACTTTTACTGCATCCCAAAGGTTTTCAGCTGTTTTGTTTTCATTTTCATTTGTTTCTATGAATTTTTTTACTTCTTTGATTTCCTTGTTGACCCATTCATTGTTTAGTAGCATATTATTCAACCTCCATGTATCTGTGCTCTTTCTAGATTTTTTCTTATGATTGACTTCTTTTTTTAAAATAGTTTGTTGTCAGATTGATTTCCATATAACACCCAGTGCTCATCCCCACAAGTGCCCTCCTCCATGCCCATCACCCCCTTTCCCCTCTCCCCCAACCCATCTGCCCTCAGTTTGTTCTCGGCATTCAAGAGTCTCTCATGGTTTGCCTCCCTCCCTCTCCCCTACNTTATTTCTCCACATCCTCACCAGCATCTAGAGTCCCCTGATTTGCTCATTTTAGCCACTCTGACTGGCGTGAGGTGGTATCTCAGTGTGGTTTTGATTGACTTCTAGTTTCATATCATTGTAGCCAGAAAAGATGCATGGTATGATTTTGATCTTGAATTTGCTGAGGCTGGTTTTTTGGGCTAATATGTGATCTGTTCTGGAGAATGTTCTGTGTACTCCTGAAATGAATATACATTCTGCTGTTTTAGGAAAGAATGTTCTGAATATATCTGTTAAGCCCATCTGTTCCAGTCTGTCATTCAAAGCCACTGTTTACTTGCTGATTTTCTATTTAGATAGTCTGTTCATTGAAGTAAGTGGGGTGGTGAAGTCCCCTACAAGTATTGTATGATTATCTTTTAGTTCCTTTATATTTATAATTAACTGTCTTTTGTATTTGAGTGTTCCTACACTAGGTGCATAATTGATTACAATTCTTATATCTTCTTTTTGGACTGTTCCCTTTGTTATTATATAGTATCCTTCCTTCTCTTATTACAGATCTCAACAAAAATAAATAAGTACTCTCCTCTGCTCTACTCTAATATCTCCATTAGCTAGTGCACCTATTTCCCCTAATTGATTCAGTCTTATTTACAGGTGTCTTTTATCATTACAACATCAACTTGAGGAAGAATAATCAGAATCACCTCTGCAATTCCATTTCACTTTGAGCCCTAGACTATTTCTGACAGAAAATCTACTGTCTTCACATCACTGATGTGCTTTGCAAAAATGCCAATACATTATAGGCTTTCCTAGACATTTCCTACATTCTATCAATATTTCCCTTTAAAAAATGTTTCCTTTAATTCCTTCTTGCCTTTAGAATAATTTAGCATTTTTAATTGTGCTTTCTCTTTAATGTTTTGTAAATTACATACTCTATTTTAGCGGGTGAGCCTCACATCTTATGTTCTAAAGTACATCCATCTTCTTTCTGCTCTGTGAACAAAACCTTGTGATTAGTTTTTTGATCATTCAATATTTGTTTATATATGTCCATATGTGCCACTTTCTTTGCTTTTTATTCCCCCTCGTATCTTATGCTTTTCATCTCAGATTACATCCTTCCTGCACTATCAGTGAGTGTTTACTTTCAGTCATTTCATTAATCCTAAAAGTATTTAAGAATTTATAATCTGTCTGTGCTTCTCATTCACATTTTCAAGCCTCAGTGAACTCCTTGAAAAAGATGAAACATCTTATTTTTGAATTATGTAATTGAAGTGTCTTTAATTTTTAGGCTCTGATCATGATGTGGTTTGTTTCTGGTGACTACCTTTTGAGCTTTGTCTTTCTGTGTATCCTGTGATCCACCCCCAGCCTGTCTCAATGAGCTGCTACTGCATACAGGGGAATTCTTTGAGGTCTGGGATAATGTAGGTTTTTCAACAGAGAATTTTCATCGCTTCTAAAAGTGTTTCTAGGGACTTTGAGTCAGTAAGGACTATAAGTTAAATTCTTGGTTTCATTACTTTTGGACAACTTTGGCAGTTCATTTGATTCCTGTTCTGTAAAGTGGCTGCTTAAGTCATTTAAGTCCATTTTTCTACTGGATTTCTTGTCTAGTTCATACAGAGATTCTAACTTTTTTAGAGAAGAGATCTATTTTAGTTGAATATGGCACAAATTTCTTTTTTCTCAGTATGTGACATGTCTTCGCATTTTTTTTTACAGTAGCTTTTCAGAAAGGGGGATCATTTGTGTAATATATTCACAAATATTGAGTATTTCTCTAGTTTTGTTTAGGGACTGCTTCTCTACTCTTATAAATATAATTAATACTCTTCTAAATGTTTTATAGTTGCCATACATATCTAAGCAGCTTATCTCCCTCAAAATTGTATAAAAGGTAAGAGTTGCAATTTTTCCTCACGTATCTAACTGGTGTAAATAACGCTATTCATTGAGAAACCCATCTTCTCCCCACTTAATCTACAATGCTAAAGTTGAAAAGCACTGAGTTTCTATATTGTCATTTGTCTCTTCCTGGGCTTCTTCTCTGTTCCCTTGGTCTATTTGTTTGTCACTCAGTCAAAATCACACTGTTTTAATTAATAGCCTTTAAAATTAGTCTTTCTTTTTAATCTTTGCCTTGTTTCCCATCTTGTTGGTTTCCTTTGTATTTTGCTTTTTGAGGGGTGGGGGGACATTGGATTTCATATACTAGTTTATTTTATTTTATTATTTTTTATGTTTATTCGTTTTTGAGAAACAGAGGCAGAGCGTGAGGAGGGAGGGGCAGAGAGAGAGCTAGACGCAGAATCTGAAGCAGGCTCCAGGCTCTGAGCTGTCAGCACAGAGCTTGATGAGGGGCTCAAACCCATCACCCATAAGATCATGACCTGAGTCAAAGTCAGAGGCTTAATCAACTGAGAGCCACCTGAGCGCCCCATTCATATGCAAGTTTTAAACTGAAATTGTCAAGTTCTGTTAGTCATCTATTGACTTTTCTATTGGAATTAAATCACCTTTTAGGTTAATTTTAGGAGTGCCTATGTCTCTACTTATGTCTTCTCATCCATAAGCATAGTATATTTCTACTTTTTAAGTCTACACTACTGTTTTCCAAAACATATCATTTTATTTTATAAAGCACCATACATTTTGTGTTAGTTTTATCCATAGATATCCCACGTTGCCTGGTCTTATTGGTAACATCTTTTGTTCCTCATATTTAAGATCTAACCACACTCCTATGCTTCTCACTTGCCAAATTGTTGGTAGCTTTGATTTCATTTTATCTTACTCAAGCTTTATGGCATTTTAATCTTTAATGATTTGATGTACTTTTTTCCCTAAAGAGCTAGGCCTTTTTCCACAAAACATTTCTGCAATCAGGCAGAATAGGATAACTTAAATAACCAAGGAATAAAAATGTGGTTGTTTGAACAGTAGGGCCATAGGGTCCTAGGGCACAACTAATCTGAATATCTCCCCTTCAGTAATGTTTATTTATTTTTACTTTTTTAAATGTTTTATTTATGTCTGAGAGAGTGAGAGACAGCGTGAGCAGCGGAGGGTCAGAGAGAGAGGGAGACACAGAATCTGAAACAGGCTCCAGGCTCTGAGCTAGCTGTCAACACAGAACCCGACACGGGGCTCAAACCCACTAACGGTGAGATCGTGACCT
>NW_027528417.1:1747571-1814187 GCF_008692635.1 Crocuta crocuta
TTCTAAATGTTTTATAGTTGCCATACATATCTAAGCAGCTTATCTCCCTCAAAATTGTATAAAAGGTAAGAGTTGCAATTTTTCCTCACGTATCTAACTGGTGTAAATAACGCTATTCATTGAGAAACCCATCTTCTCCCCACTTAATCTACAATGCTAAAGTTGAAAAGCACTGAGTTTCTATATTGTCATTTGTCTCTTCCTGGGCTTCTTCTCTGTTCCCTTGGTCTATTTGTTTGTCACTCAGTCAAAATCACACTGTTTTAATTAATAGCCTTTAAAATTAGTCTTTCTTTTTAATCTTTGCCTTGTTTCCCATCTTGTTGGTTTCCTTTGTATTTTGCTTTTTGAGGGGTGGGGGGACATTGGATTTCATATACTAGTTTATTTTATTTTATTATTTTTTATGTTTATTCGTTTTTGAGAAACAGAGGCAGAGCGTGAGGAGGGAGGGGCAGAGAGAGAGCTAGACGCAGAATCTGAAGCAGGCTCCAGGCTCTGAGCTGTCAGCACAGAGCTTGATGAGGGGCTCAAACCCATCACCCATAAGATCATGACCTGAGTCAAAGTCAGAGGCTTAATCAACTGAGAGCCACCTGAGCGCCCCATTCATATGCAAGTTTTAAACTGAAATTGTCAAGTTCTGTTAGTCATCTATTGACTTTTCTATTGGAATTAAATCACCTTTTAGGTTAATTTTAGGAGTGCCTATGTCTCTACTTATGTCTTCTCATCCATAAGCATAGTATATTTCTACTTTTTAAGTCTACACTACTGTTTTCCAAAACATATCATTTTATTTTATAAAGCACCATACATTTTGTGTTAGTTTTATCCATAGATATCCCACGTTGCCTGGTCTTATTGGTAACATCTTTTGTTCCTCATATTTAAGATCTAACCACACTCCTATGCTTCTCACTTGCCAAATTGTTGGTAGCTTTGATTTCATTTTATCTTACTCAAGCTTTATGGCATTTTAATCTTTAATGATTTGATGTACTTTTTTCCCTAAAGAGCTAGGCCTTTTTCCACAAAACATTTCTGCAATCAGGCAGAATAGGATAACTTAAATAACCAAGGAATAAAAATGTGGTTGTTTGAACAGTAGGGCCATAGGGTCCTAGGGCACAACTAATCTGAATATCTCCCCTTCAGTAATGTTTATTTATTTTTACTTTTTTAAATGTTTTATTTATGTCTGAGAGAGAGAGAGACAGCGTGAGCAGAGGAGGGTCAGAGAGAGAGGGAGACACAGAATCTGAAACAGGCTCCAGGCTCTGAGCTAGCTGTCAACACAGAACCCGACACGGGGCTCAAACCCACTAACGGTGAGATCGTGACCTGAGCCGAAGTCAGACATTTAACTGACTGAGCCACCCAGTTGAGCCACCCAGGCGCCCCCTTCAGTGATGTTTAAAAGGCCGGTCATTCTATGACAATTTCCATGGAAAAAAAAAAAAATAGGAGAGATCTGGATCTGAAAGTTAACTAAAGAATAATTCTAAACCCAGAATGAAAACAAATACTTGAAAGGCTAATTATGTTTTCATCATAGGCTGGTGATTCTATATCACCCATAATTATCTATGCTATTAAATAAAACATAAAATGAAGCCCAACAATTGGTATCTATATTGTGGAGTTGCTTACTTTTTATTCAGTACTGTGACGTTGGTGCCTTTGGAACCCAGGATACAGAACCAGTGCGACACTGTGCTGTTTTCTCCAACGCTTTTCAAAAATTCTACATTTAGAAATTTAAAGGAGAGAATACAAAGCGATCTTTTGGGGACACATGTTTTTTTGTTCTTATTTTGTTTTTAATTTATTTGAATTCAAGTTAGTTGATGTATAGTATTGGTTTCAGGAGTAGAATTTAGTGATTCATCACTTACCTATCATACCCAGTACACATCTCAACAAGCCCTCGTTAATGCCCATCCTTATGTTAAAATACAAAAGAAATTTAAACCACATACCAGGAATTTCATGTAGTATCTCTACTTGCTTTTCCATCATGTTTTCCTTTCCTTTCTGTAGTTCTTGATCCTTCCATGTACCAAGGCATTCATGAGTACAGTTCTCCTGGATCAGCAATATCTATTTGTCTATAAATAGATGCTCTCAGGTGATGATTCTGCCTTTTCCTTCCTTCCTAGCACACCAACACTTGATCTTAAGTTATTTATAGCTAAATATTCCATTTGATGTTGTGGACCCTTGTCAGCAAGTCCTTAAAAATAAAATTTTATATGAGGAATGGAAATTAGGTTATGTGTGATTGGCTTAAATTAGAGTCTTCCCTGGGAATCTTGAGAGAATTTACCACTTCTGTGAGACTGAATCCTGCTGAAAAAAATGAACCTCAATTTATTATTTCCAGTCCCGGTTTCCCTGCATGCTAAGTTGACTACTAGATGGCTAAGAATAGCAACACACTGAAAACCTAAAACCAACCTAACGGTTTCTGCTGCAGGAATTTAGAGTAAAGGGAAAATAGTACAAGAATATTCAGCAAATATTCAATCTCTTAGGGAATTAAGGGAAACATCATTGCCAAGAACAGCTTAACTTTAGGTTGACANCATTAGGTTTATAGCTAAATAGGAAGTAAAAGACTTTACTCATTCATTTATTTAACAAACTTTTTTAAACCTAAAGACTCTGTTTTAAGTAGGGAGAATATAGCAAAGAATAAAAACAATAGGTCTTCTGCCTATAAGGCATTGTAATTTAAGGGATCTCTATACTTTTACATAGTGACTGTGCCAATTTACATTCCCACTAACCATGCATTGGGGTTTATTTTCTCCACATGCTTGATAGTATTTGTTATGTCTTGTCTATAAGAACTATTCCAACACGTGTATGGTGGTACCAGTTTTGCCTGCCATCTGAAAGTTGATTTTACGTCCCTTTGCTTTTTATAAAAGACCACATTAATACCTGTTTTTGCTAACTGAAAGAAGTCCAAAGAGGATTTTTGCCTTGACAGAACGATCGCTTATTTGTTTTATGCCCTTTTGGCTTATGGAACATTTCATAGGAATGCTCTATGTTTGAAAGTATAGGAAGCCTCATATCTCATTTTGGTTTTGATCTGCAGTTGCTCAATAACTAGTGATGTGGATCACCTTTCCATGTTCCTTTCTGGCCAGAAATGGCTGTTCAAGTCTTCTCTCTCTCTCTTTTTTTTCTTTTTTAAATTTGATTACTTTGTTCTTTGCTCTTGTGTTGTAGGATTTCCTTATACATTGTGGATGTTAATCCCTCACCAGATATATGCTTGGTAAATACTTTCTCCCATTCTGTAGGTTGCCTCTTTATTTTGCCGATTTTCTTTTTGTTATGCAGAAGCTTTTTAGTTTGATTTAGTCCCATTTGTTGATTTTTGCTTTAGGTGTCATATCCAAAACAATATTGTAGAAACCAGTGTTCTTTTCTAGGAGTATAATTTTAGTTCTTCAATCTAAGTCTATTCCATTTCAAGTTGATTTTTGTAAGTGCTGTAAGATAGGGGTCCAATTTCATTTTTATGCGTGCAGTTATTGAATTTTCTTAACATCTTTTATTGAAAAAACTATCTTCTCTCCATTGAGTATTCTTGGCAACCTTGTGAAATAGTAGTTGACCTTAAATAAAGGGATTTATTTCTATACTCTCAGTTCTGTTTCACTGGTCTATGTGTCTGCTTTTAATGCTAGTATTACAATGTTTGATTACTCTAGCTTTTTATTATAGCTTAAAAATCAGGAAGTGTGATTCCCCAGCCTTTATTTTCAAGACTGTTTTGGCTTGTTTGGGTGTTTTATAATTCCATATGAATTTTAGGATTATTTTTGTATTTCTGTGAAAAATGCCATTGGAATTTTAATAGAGCTTGCATTGAATTATAGATGCCTTTGATTTTTTAACAATGTTAACTTTTCTGACCCATACACACTGGATAAATTCCTACTGATTTGGATCTTCGGTTTCTTTCCTCTTAGAGTTTTTTGGTGTATACGTACTTCATTTCATGGTTAAATTTATTTCTAAGTGTTGTTTTTGATGTTATTTTGTAAATGGGATTGTTTTTTCTCTTTTTTCAGATAGTTCATTATTAGTGTACTCAACCAAACTTTGCTTCCATTCTTTCTTTCTTATCATTTTTTTTAAGTAGGCTCTATATCCAACATTGGTCTTGAACTCATGACTGCAAGATCAAGAGTCACATGCCCTGCCAACTGAGCCAGCCATGTGCCCACAAAACCCAACTAAATTTGTATGTTGACTTTGCACTCTGATACTTTACTAAATTTATTTATTCTGGGGTATTTTTTTTTTTATGGTGGAGTCTTTAGGCCTCGTATAACTGTGTCTTTTTATTTTTTATCCATTTAGCCATTCTGTGCCTTTTTGGGGGAGAATTTAATCCATTTGCATTTAAAGTAATTCTTGATAGTTAAGTACTTATTACCATCTTGTTGTTTTCTGGCTATTTTGTAGTTCTTTTATTTTCATCCTTCTTTTTTGCTATCTTCCATTGTGAATTGATGATTTCCCAAAGCAGTATACTTCAATTCCCATATTTTTCTTTTTTGTGTATCTACTACCAGTTTTTTGTTTTTTGGTTACCCTGAGGCTAATTTGAAATATTTTATTAATATTTTGTTTTAAGCTAATAGCAACTTATTTTCTGTCACATACAAAAACTTGACCATTTTACTTCCCTTACCGTGGCATTTTATGCTTTGATGTCACAATTTACAACTTTTTGTAATCTGTCTATTAACAAGTTAATATAGTTATAGCTATTTTAAATATTTTGTATTTTTACCTGTATATTAAAGTTAAGTGGTTAAGAAACCACAGTACTGGGGCGCCTGGGTGGCTTAGTCGGTTAAGTGTCCGACTTTCACTTAGGTCATGATCTCGTGGTTCGTGGGTTTGAGCCCCGTGTCAGGCTCTGTGCTGACTGCCAGCTCAGAGCCTGGAGCCTGTTTCAGTCTGTGACTCCCTCTCTCTCTGACCCTCCCCTGCTCACAATGTCTCTCTCTCTCTCTCTCTCTCCTAGAAATAAATAAAACATTAAAAAAAAAAAGAAAGAAACTACAGTACTTGTTTGTCTGATGAAAGTCTTTATCATTTCTTCATTGCTGAAGACAGCTTTCTTAGGTAAAGTATTATTGGTTGGCAGGTTTCTTTCTTTCATCATTTTGAATACCTCATGCCATTCTCTATTAGTCTGCAGGATTTCTGCTAAGAAATCTGTTGAGAGCCTTATGAGTGTTCTCTTATATGAGAGAATATTTTTCTGTCACTGCTTTTAAATTTCTTTGTTTTTTCATTTTAGATATTTTTATTATAATGTGTTTTAGAGAAGATAATTTTGAATTGATACTATTTGGTGATGTATTAACTTCATGAATTTGGATGTCCAAATCTCTCCTCAGGGATGGTAAATTCTCAATCATTATTTCCTTAAGCTTTCTGCTTCAGAATTCTGGGACTCCAACAATATATAGGTTGTTTCCCTTAATGGTGTTATACAGGCATTCTTCATTCTTTTGTCTTTTTGCTCTTCTTGATGATTTCTAATGATCTGTCTTCAAATTTACTGATTCTTTCTACTGCTTAGTTTCGTCTGTTGTTAAAGTTCACTATCGAACTATTCAGTCATCATCTTATTTTTTGGGGGGCAGACTTCAAAATAAGGGAATGAGTATGCCATTTATAGAAATCAGGAGAATGATATTTTGAGAAGGAAAACAAGAGGGAAATCCATGAAGGAAACAAGAAGCACTTCAGCCCCCAGAATCCGGTCTTATAACATAAGGGGTCTGAAATTTAACTAAAAAAGCCAGAACCTTCACATTAAACCTAAACAGGGCAGGGGTGCCTGTGTGGCTCAGTTGGTTAAGCGTCCAACTTCGGCTCAGGTCATGATCTCATGGTTCGTGGGTTCGAGCCCTGCATCGGGCTCTGTGCTGACAGCTCAGAGCCTGGAGCCTGCTCCGGATTCTGTATCTCTCTCTCTGCCCCTCCCTCTCTCATGTTCTGTCTCTGTCTCTCAGAAGTAAATAAACATTAGAAATTAATAAAAAAAAACTAAACAGGGCAAATGTCTGCTAAAATAGAATGTTTAAATAACATAAAGGGTATCCTAATTTAATTAGAAACTTCCGGGATACACTTGACATTCTAAGAAGCAAGAACCACAAAAGTCAATCAACTGATATTTATATCAAGATGAATCAGTGTTGGAATTGTCTGACAAAGATTTTAAAGCATCCATTATAAAAACGTTTTCCATATACGTTTATATATGGTGATATCTAGAGAAATCATTAAGAAAAGTCTATAAAGCAATATACTCTAATATCATAAGTACATCAAGTGGAATTCTAAAGTATATTCATGCAGCCCACATTGATACAAGAAAAAAAATGAGACAGAGAAACAGATGAACAAACAGAAACAGATAATAAAATGGTAGACAATATCGAACATGGCAATAATTACTTAATTTTAGTCTTTTAATTATTTAATTATTTAGTTTTATTTTGTTATTAATATTTGTTTTTATTTAAATACAAGTTAGTTAACATATAGTGTAATAATGATTTCAGGAATAGAATTTATATATATATATATATATATATCCATTCATCAGTCAGTGAACATTTGGGCTCTTTCCATACTTTGGCTATTGTCAGTAGCACTGCTCTAAACATCGGGGTGCATGTGTCCCTTCCAAACATCACACCTGTATTCCTTGGATAAATACCTAGTAGTGCAAATGCTGGGTCATAAGGTAGTTCTATTTTTAATTTTTTTGAGGAACCTCCATACTCTTTTCCAGAGTAGCTGCACCAGTTTGCATCCCCACCAGCCGTGCAAAAGAGATCCTCTTTTTCCGCATCCTTGCCAACATCTGTTGTTGCCTGAGCTGTTAATTTTACCCATTCTGACAAGTATGCGGTGGTATCTCATTGTGGTTTTGATTTGTATTTCCCTGATGATGAGTGATATTGAGCTTCTTTTCATGTGTGTTAGCCATCCAGATGTCTTCTTTGGAAAAGTGTCTATTTATGTTTTTTGCCCATTTCTTCACTGGACTATATGAGAGTTTGATAAGTTCTTTGTAGATTTTGGATACTAACCCTTTATCTGATATGTCATTTGCAAATATCTTCTCCCATTCTGTCAGTTGTCTTTTAGTTTTGCTGATTATTTCCTTCAACATGCAGAAGCTTTTTATATTGATGAGGTACCAATAGTTCATTTTTGTTTATGTTTCCCTTGCCTCCAGAGACAAGTTGACAGAAAGAAGTTGCTGCTGCTACCAAGGTCAAAGAGGTTTTTGCCTGCTTTCTCTTCTAGGATTTTGATGGCTTCCTATCTTACATTTGGGTCTTTTGTCCATTTTCTTCAATGTTTATATATTTTTGAGAGAGAGAGAGCACAAGTGGTGGGGGAAGAGAGAGAGAGAGAGAGAGAATCCAAAGCAGCCTCCAGGCTCTGAGCTGTCATCACAGAGCCTGATGCAGGGTGTGAACGCATGAACTGTGAGATTGTGACCCGAGCTGAAGTCAGACGCTTAATCGACTGACTCACCCAGATGCCCCAGATCTTTCAACCATTTTGAGTTTATTTTTGTGTATGGTGTCCAGGTTTATTCTTCATGTCACTGTCCAGTTTTTCCAACACGTTCATCAGGGAAATTGGTCTCTAGTTCTTTTCAGTGAGGTCTTTGTCTGGTTTTGAATCAAGGTAATGGTGGCCTCATAGCAGCATTTTGGAAGCTTTCCTTCCATTTCTGTTTTTTTGGAACAACTTCAAAAGAATAGGTGTTAACTCCTCTCTAAATGTTTGGTAGAATTCCTCTTGGAAGCCATCCAGCCCTGGACTCTTGCTTATTGGGAGGTTTTTGATTACTGATTCAATTTCTTTACTCGTCATGGGCCTGTTCAAATTTTCTATTCCTGTTTCAGTTTTGGTAGTTTATATGTTTCTAAGAATTTGTCCATTTCTTCCAGATCGCTCCATTTTTTGGTATATAATTGCTCAAGATATTCTCTTATTATTATTTGTATTCCTGCAATGTTGGTTGTGATCTCTCCTCTTTCATTCTTGATTTTATTTATTTGGGTCCTTTTCCTTTTGCTTTTTGATCAGTCTGGCTAGGGATTTATCAATGTTGTTAATTTTTTGAAAGAACCAGATCTTGGTTTCATTGATCTGTTCTACTGGTGTGTTTTTTTTTTTTATTTCAATATCAATAATTTCTGCTCTAATCTTCATTATTTCCTTTCTTCTGCTGGTTTTGGGTTTTACTTGCTGTTCTTTTTCCAGCTCTTTAATGTGTAAGGTTAAGCTGTGTATCTGAGACCTTTCTTCCTTCTTTAAGAATACTTGGATTGCTATATACTTCCTTCTTATAACTGCCTTTGCTGCATCTCAGAGTTTTTGTGCTATCATGCTGTTATTTTCATTGGCTTCTATGTGCTTTTTAAAATTTTTTAAAGTTATTTATTTTTGAGAGAGACACACACAGAGTGTGAATGGGGGAGGGGCAGAGAGAGAGGGAGACACAGAATACTAAGCAGGCTTCAGGCTCTCAGCTGTCAGCACAAATCCTGATGCAGGGCTTGAACTCATGAGCTTCAAGATTATGACCTGAGCCGAAGTTAGAAGCTTAACTGACTGAGCCACCCAGGTGCCCCTTCCATGTGCTTTGAATTTTCTCTTTAATTTCTCAGTTAACCCATTAATTCTTTAGTAGGATGTTCTTTGATCTCCAAATATTCATGGACTTTCCAAATTTTTCTTGTGTTGATTTTGAGCTCAATAGTGTCATGGTCTGAAAATACACATCTCAATCTTCCTATACCTGTTGAGGTCTGATTTATGACCCAGTATGTGATTTGTTTTGGAAAATGTTCCATGTGCACTTGAGAAGAATGTGTTTTCTTCTGCTTTAGGATGAAATGTTCTGAACATATCTATTAAGTCCATGTGGTCTGGTGTGTCATTCAAAGTCATTGTTTCCTTGTCAATTTTCTACTTAGATTATCTGTCCATTGCTGTAAGTGATGTGTTCAAGTCCCCTACTATTATGGTATTATTAACAATGAATTTCTTTGTGTTTGGTATTAATTGATTTATATATTTTTGTGCCTTCATACTGGAGGCATAAATATTTTCAATTGTTAGATCTTGATGGATAGACTCATTAATTATGATATAATGCCCTTCTTCATCTCTTGTTATGGTCTTTATTTTAAAATCTAATTTGTCTACTATAAGCATGGCTATTCTGGCTTTCTTCTGGTGACCATTAACATGGTAGATAGTTCTCCGTCCCCTTACATTCACCTTCAGGTGTCTTTAGGTCTAAAATGAGTCTCTTGTAAGCAGCATATAGGTGGGTTTTATTTATTTTTTTATCCATTCTGATGTGTCTTTTGATTGGAGTATTTAGTCCACTTACATTTAGAGTACTAAAAGATATGAATTTAGTGGCATATNGATTTTATTTATTTGGGTCCTTTTCCTTTTGCTTTTTGATCAGTCTGGCTAGGGATTTATCAATGTTGTTAATTTTTTGAAAGAACCAGATCTTGGTTTCATTGATCTGTTCTACTGGTGTGTTTTTTTTTTTTATTTCAATATCAATAATTTCTGCTCTAATCTTCATTATTTCCTTTCTTCTGCTGGTTTTGGGTTTTACTTGCTGTTCTTTTTCCAGCTCTTTAATGTGTAAGGTTAAGCTGTGTATCTGAGACCTTTCTTCCTTCTTTAAGAATACTTGGATTGCTATATACTTCCTTCTTATAACTGCCTTTGCTGCATCTCAGAGTTTTTGTGCTATCATGCTGTTATTTTCATTGGCTTCTATGTGCTTTTTAAAATTTTTTAAAGTTATTTATTTTTGAGAGAGACACACACAGAGTGTGAATGGGGGAGGGGCAGAGAGAGAGGGAGACACAGAATACTAAGCAGGCTTCAGGCTCTCAGCTGTCAGCACAAATCCTGATGCAGGGCTTGAACTCATGAGCTTCAAGATTATGACCTGAGCCGAAGTTAGAAGCTTAACTGACTGAGCCACCCAGGTGCCCCTTCCATGTGCTTTGAATTTTCTCTTTAATTTCTCAGTTAACCCATTAATTCTTTAGTAGGATGTTCTTTGATCTCCAAATATTCATGGACTTTCCAAATTTTTCTTGTGTTGATTTTGAGCTCAATAGTGTCATGGTCTGAAAATACACATCTCAATCTTCCTATACCTGTTGAGGTCTGATTTATGACCCAGTATGTGATTTGTTTTGGAAAATGTTCCATGTGCACTTGAGAAGAATGTGTTTTCTTCTGCTTTAGGATGAAATGTTCTGAACATATCTATTAAGTCCATGTGGTCTGGTGTGTCATTCAAAGTCATTGTTTCCTTGTCAATTTTCTACTTAGATTATCTGTCCATTGCTGTAAGTGATGTGTTCAAGTCCCCTACTATTATGGTATTATTAACAATGAATTTCTTTGTGTTTGGTATTAATTGATTTATATATTTTTGTGCCTTCATACTGGAGGCATAAATATTTTCAATTGTTAGATCTTGATGGATAGACTCATTAATTATGATATAATGCCCTTCTTCATCTCTTGTTATGGTCTTTATTTTAAAATCTAATTTGTCTACTATAAGCATGGCTATTCTGGCTTTCTTCTGGTGACCATTAACATGGTAGATAGTTCTCCGTCCCCTTACATTCACCTTCAGGTGTCTTTAGGTCTAAAATGAGTCTCTTGTAAGCAGCATATAGGTGGGTTTTATTTATTTTTTTATCCATTCTGATGTGTCTTTTGATTGGAGTATTTAGTCCACTTACATTTAGAGTACTAAAAGATATGAATTTAGTGGCATATCGTTGCCTGTAGAGTTGGTGTTTCTGGTGATGTATCTGGTCCTTTCTAGTCTTTGTTGCTTTGGTCTTTTTTGTTTTGTTTTGTCTTTTCTCCACTCCAAAAGCTCCCATTAAAACTTCTTGCAGGGCTGGATTAGTGGTCACAAACTCCTCTAGTTTTTGTTTATCTAGGAAACTCTATCTTTCCTTCTATTTTGAATGACAGTCTTGCTGGATAAAGAATTCTTGGCTGCATATTTTTCTGATTCAGCACATTGAATATATCCTGCCACTCGCTTCTGGCCTGCCACATTTCTGTGGATAAGTCTACTTAGAACCTGATATGTCTTCCCTTATTAGGTTAAGGACCTTTTTTTCACTTATTGCTTTCATGATTCTTTCCTTGTCTATGTATTTTGTGAATTTGACTATGATATGTCTTAGTGATGGTTTGTTTTTGTTGAATCTAATGGGAATTCTCTGTGCTTCCTGGATTTTGATATCTGCGTCCTTCCCCAGATTAGGAAAATTTTCCACTATAATTTGCTCACATAAACTTTTTGCCCTTTCTTACTCTTTCTTTGTCTTCTAGGATTCTTATATTTTTGGATATTATGCATTTTTAATAAGTTACTGAATTCTCTAAGTCTTGTATCATGACCTTTTCCCTTTGTTTCCCTCTTTTTTTCTGTTTCATTATTCTATATAATTTTATCTTCTAAATCACTGATTCACTGTTCTGCTTTGTCCATCCTTGCCATTGTGGTATCCTTTCAAAATTGCATCTCAGTTATAACATTTTTAATTTCAGCCTGACTAGATTTTATTTCTTTTTTCCTCCATAGAAAAGGATTCTCTGGTGTTTTCTTTGCTTTTTTCAACCCCAGGTAGTATTCTTATTATTGTAGTTCTAAATCCTAGTTCAGTTATCTTACTTATATATGTGTTGACTAAGTCCCTGGCTGTAATTTCTTCCTATTCTTTCTTCTGGGATGAATTCCTTCATATTGTCATTTTGGAGGAAGAAAAAATTAATAAGATAAAAAACAAAGGTTAAAACAAAACAAAAAATCAAATAAACAAAGCTAGATCCTAGTTGTATTCTGGTCTACTATTGAACGAAGCCTGACATAATAGAGAAAAAAGGGAAAAGAAAGAAAAAAAAGCTAAAATATTTTTAAAATTATATAATAAAATAGAATAAAATAAAATAAATAAAATGAAATAGGATTAAAAATTTTTTAAATAAAAAATAAAGTAAAAATAAAAAAAAATAAAATTTTCTCTTTCTGTATCCAAGAAAGTGAATGATAAGAAAGAAAAAAGAAAACAATTTAAGCAAAAACAGAAACCAAAAAAATTAACAAATAAATGAACCAGCAAACAAATGAAACCCAAATGAAGTTACATGCAGTTTCCCCTAAAACTGAAACTATGAAGCCTTCTATAATCTGCCCACAAAGCAGGTGGAGTGACTTGTGCTGGTCTTCTGGAAGATGTGCTTGGAGGGTGCAGTTAGGCGGAGCTTGGTGTAATGGCTCTGTTCTCCACTAGGTTGCTTAGCTTACTGGATGGATAAGTGTGTGTGTAAGTGTGTGTGTGTGTGTGTGTGTGTGTGATGATGTCACAACAGGTCCTGAAATCATTGAAAAGTAAGTGAATATTACACACTATTTTCTCTTCCTAAATTTAACAATTTAGAAGAAATGGATTAACTCTTTAAAAACCACGAATCACCAAAAGTCAGCCAAATTAAATCATTAGCCCCAATTATTCTACAACTATTATAGAAATTGAATTTGCAATTAAGAACTTCCCAGAAAAGATGTATCCAGGCCCAGTTTCATTGGAGAATAAATTTACCAAAACCTTTAAAGAAGAATTAATGTCATTCTACATATTATTTTTCCAGAAAGTTAAAGTGAATGGAGCACTTCCTTACTGATTTTCTGAGGGCAGAATTTTTCTGACATCAAAACCAAAATAGTGTAAAAAACAAAAAGAAAGAAAACTACAGATGAATATCTCTAATGACTTTAGTTGTGCCAATCCTCAAAAAGCGTTAGCAAATCAAATTCAACAATGTATTTTAAAAAATACACCAAGGCCAAGTGGGATTTATGCTGATATACAAGCCTAGTTCAACATTCACAAATCGTTTAGGGGCTATTGTAGAAGGGCGGAGGGGACAGGTGAGGTTATGAAAGTCATTAAAAGAAGTCTCATGATGGCACATGTAAGTATCTTCCTTGTGGTGCTTACAGGAAGGTACACATGTGATTGCATTGCATAGACACACACAAATGAATGCGTATAAAACTGATGAGAGTGGAATAAGCTGTATTTGGTCAGCAAATTATGGTGAGATTGAGATGGGCAATAGAAAGAGTAGTGAAGATTGTTTAGAAATTGAAGCCGCAAAATTTCATATTAAGAAAGCGCAAGAGATCTCAGCCATGATGAAGAAACCCACACCTAGACCCATAGTAGTGAAACTGCGTGCAATGAAAAGAAACAAGATCCCAGTAGCCGGTGACAAGACTGTCTAAAGAGAAATGAGACAGCTGCTTCTTCAGTAGCAAAAACAGAATTCAAAAGAAGTCAGTGATGCCATAAAAGTGCTGAAAGAAACTAAAGCTGTTTCAAGAGGAAAAAATAAAGAAGTGTCAGAGAAAAGAAATGAGTTTCTTATCCAGACAACTTCATTGACAGGATTTCAGAATAAAGGAAAATAATTCTACACATTACTTTGTGATGAAATGGAAATAGTGAGCAAAGAAAATCACGGGTAAATATGAGCAATCACTGACAATACAGCAGAATATTTTTAATGTCTGACTTACAGGGTTACCGAAATACATATTTTTAAAGCCTAATTCATAGATAATCAAAAATAACACACACGGAAAAAGAAATGGAAGGCAATGTTTGAAGTTAAAACTAAGGCTCTTGTATTGTTTAAGAGGAATATAAATATATTGATTTGATTTTTTTTGGTTACGTATGCTAAAACAGTTAAAAGTAACTACTGAAAAAATGTAACACCAATTTGAAATTGTCAAACCAAAAAGCTAAGGAGAAAAAGTGGAAAAAGAAATAAAACCTCAGCAAGTGAAAGGGGGGAGGAAAAATATTAAAAGTTGAAGGGAAAAGACTATAGAAAAATGTAAATGTCACATTAATTTAAAAAATCATTAAACTATCCCATTATAAGACATAGATTCTCAGATTAGGTAACAAAAGGCGTATAGCAAAATGCAGTGGAGAGTGACATTCATAAACATAAGGACAAAGCAAAAATCATACTGAAAGGGGGAAAAGTGTAAAGACGTGGTAATGGGCTAATTTGGGCACATTCAAATAAAGGATGATGGAAAAGGTTTGGAAGACCACTGCCTTCTGGCATGATGGAGTAAAAAGGCTGAAAAGTCACTTCCCCAGAATGCCTCTAAAAAACAGTCCCAGACGAGCATTATAATGCTCAGAAATTAACCAAAAAGCGTACACCCAACTGATGCCTGTTAAAAACTACTGAACCTGGAGACAAAAGGTGCAGAAACGTGTTTTTCTTTCCTGGGGCTGCTCCATCCTCCACCAGGCTCAGTCAGAATGGTTTTTCAGCCAGGACGGGGCCGGCTATGAGACAGTAAGCTTTATGGTCACTACCAGGTGGGGTGCATTTGAATTGAAGCACCATCCATTCAAGGGACAATCCAAGCAGCAAGTAGACAGGAGAGCCAGGTGCTGGTCCTTTGGAGAGCAAACAGCAGACAAGTGGACTGACCAGGGGTTTTCCAAGGAGTTCCCGAAGGCCAGAAAGCCAGAGGGGGCTTGATAATCTCATCCCGTGTCCTGGGGTGACTGGAGTCTGTGTCAGAGCCCATCACCTGCATTTTCCTGACTGATAATGCCAGAGCTTGTGCAAACTCGATGCGAGAGTCTGGCGCACAGTAAAACCCAGGGAAGGCTTGGGAGTGACCTGAATTCTGAACGTACTCCCCTAGCTCTAGCTGACAAACAAATCCATTAGCAGAGGGTGGGAACCTTAGTGACTTGAAATATTTGAATGCAACCTCTAACCAGACTTAAAATACGAAGACAAGAAATCTTTACAAATGAGCAAATAACACTAGCAGCCGCACATTATGAGGGAGAAAGGCATCACAAATCGTTTCCAAGCAAGTTATGACATAGTCAAAACAACAAACACCTTCAGGCAGGGGAAGAACCCAGAAGTGCTATCGTATGTTATCTAAAATGCCTAATATTTAAGAAAACATGGTAAGATATTTCAAGAAATAAGTGGGATTCATACTCTGGGGGGAAAAAAGATGCAAGAGTTGATAGGAACTATATCTGAGTGTTCCCAGAGGTTGGATTTTACAGACAAATAATTCAAATAAGATAAAAATATATCAATGAGGCAAAATCAACTACTTTTAAAATAAAGTGTAATCACAGTGAATTAGCAAATAGCAAATCTCAAAAAGAGAGAAGTTCTAGAAATGCAATGAGAAGGTTGAAATGTGATAACTGAAATGAGATATTTACCACTGGGGCTCGCTGATTGGAAACAGTGGCAGAATCAGTGGATTCAAGATAGATTTAACAGAAATCATCCAGTCTGACAGATTCGTTAGGAAAAAGACTGAAGTATGGAAAAAACCCTAAAGACTGGTGGGGCGGAGCATTTGGGAGGCTCAGTTGGTTAAGCAGTGGACTCTTGGTTTTGGCCCAGGTCATGATCTCATGGTTTGTGAGATTGAACCCCGCATCCGGCTCTGTGCCAGCAGTGCCGAGCCTGCTTGGGATTCTCTCTGCCCCTCCTGCACTCTCTCTCTCTCTTAAATAAATAAACTTATTTTTAAAAAAATACAGGTTGGGAGGGCGCCTGGGTGGCTCAGTCAGTTGAGCATCAAACTTCGGCTCAGGACATGATCTCACAGGTTGTGGGTTCAAGACCCGCGTCGGGCTCTGTGCTGACAGCTCAGAGCCTGGAGCTGCTTCAGATTCTGTGTCTCCCTCTCTCTCTGCCCCTCCCCTGCTCACACTGTCTCTCTCTCTCTCAGAAATAAATTAAAAACATTTAAAAAAAATGCAGGTGGGGCATGATGTAAATTAGGTCAAGCATGCCAACAGGCATGTAATGGGAGTCCTAGAAAGACAGGAGGGAGAAAAAGGAATGGAAACAAATCTTTAAATATAACTAGAAACTTCTCAAATTTATGATACACATCTGCCCATAATGCTAAGAACCTCAGTGGACTCCCAAGCAGACTACACTAAAAAATATCTACACCTACCCAGATCAAACTGCTAAAAACCAAAGATGAGCTCATTTTGACAGCAGCAAGAGAGAAATGACTCATCAGATAGAAAAACAGAAGATTAATGGCTGATTTTTCTTCAGAGACAATGGAGTTCATGACTGTGTAATAAGATTCTCAAGGTTTTTGAAAGAAAGAAACTATACTTCACTAACAAAGACAAGATAAGTACAGATAAAGAAAGATGGAAATAATTATTGCTGAAAGACCACCCCCAACCAAAGTAGGAAAAGTCTTTTAGCTGAAAGGAAGTGACACTAGATGGTGACTTGTATCCATAGAAAGTAATGACAAGAACTGAAAAAATGCAATATATGTGAATAATTGTAAGACTATATAAATATATCTTTTTACAAATTTCTCAACTTTCCCTAAAAAAATATAAGATGATATAAAGCAGTAATCACAATACTGTCTAGTTGTTATATAATAGAGTTTTTTTTTTAATGTTTGTTTACGAGAGAGAGAGAGAGAGTGCAAGAACAGGGGAGGGGGACAGAGAGAGGAGAGAAAGAATCCCAAGCAGGTCACACTCAGCGCAAAGCCCAACACGGGGTTCAAACCGACAAAACTTGAAATCTTGACCTTAGCCAAAATCAAGAGTTGGGCGCTAACCTGACTGAGCCACACAGACCCTCCGGCATAACTTGTAGATTCAAAATACGTGACAACAAAATGACAAACATTGAGAAGATAAGATGCATTGGGGCAATATTTCTACTCTTGGATTGTCTGTAATAATTCTTAAGTCAATTAAAATAAATTAAAATGTACATTCCCGCCCCCACCCCCAGAGCCACCAGTAAGAAAATAGAACAAAATAACATAGTTAAGAGTCAACATAGGACTAAAAGGGACACACATTTACAAAAATTCGTGAAAAAGGATGAGCAGAGAGAAGTAGAGGACCACAAAAGATGTGAGACAAGTAGAAAACAAATACCAAGATGTCAAGATGGCAAATCCAACCGCAGTAACAAATACATTTAATGTCAATGTTGTAAACATCCTCTGCAAAAGGAATTGTTACAGAGGATGCAACGTACAGTTGTGTCCAAAAGACACACTCCTTAGATTGAGAAACAGGTTGCGGGGGATAAAGATATTATCATGAAAAGTATTAACTGTCATAGAGCTGGAGTGGCTTTCGTTCATATACAACAGCAGAAACGTGTGCATGTATTCACGCATGTACCAGTAATCACAGCAAAGGCATTTGTAATAGAGAAAATGAAATCATGAAAACAGAAAGGGAAGGAAGACAGATATCCACCAACGAAAGACCCGGTGCACAATTGTAGGGTGGTCAGTCCAATAGTATAAAACGTAAAGTAACGGAACCCGAACTATTTGCTACAACACTAATAATCCTACAAGCTTAAGAGTAACTAAACAAGGGCCTGGATGCAGTAGATGGTATACCTAATGATCCCATTTATGAAATTTCAGGAAACACAAAATTAAGTTACTGTTAAATTTTGATGATGTTAATCTTTGGGTGGGAGCAGAGAAACATGATGAAATATGGAAGGCTGGAAATATCTATTCCTTGATCTGGATAATACTTGGTGTGTGTGTTTTATGATTACCCACCAAACTATACAATATGTTGTGTATACTTTTCTGTATATAAAATAAACTGTAAAAATACGTAGAAACAATATCTAATGATTTTTAAAATCCTAGGCTTTGCAGTTTGCTGGTTTTTCATCCCCAAGCGTTCTAAGTACGCCTGTTCAGACGCGTAAACAATTATATGTTGCGTATATAATTATACATCACGTAGTTATAAATCTTTACAATGCGGACTCCACAGGGACGGCAGGGATACTGACCCCTACTGTGGGGACACCAAGTCTTATTCTTTGCAGAGGTGTTACCTGGGTCCTCATTTCAGGTGTTCCTGCCTACGATTATCTTCCCATGTGAAGGAGTTCAATAGAAAATTCTTGTGTACCCCATTCATATAGAGCTGGCCTCTCTGTTCCCTTGCCCAAACCCAGTCCGAACTAGTGTGGGGTACCATCTCTTCCTACAACAGCTTACAGGCAAGTTGTAGGTCTTTGGTCAAGGCTCTCTGTGGTTCAAAACACAGAAAACCAATTTTATTTTAACCTACGTAAGCCCGGGGGGTTTGCTGTGTGGGTGTGACATGTAACAGAAGGGAATGGTGCAATCTTTGCCGTGTTAAAGGCAGGGGGTGCAGACTGATTTCAGGAACAACTGCTAGTGTGTTACTCTATTAGGTCAGCCTGGGTCCGGGGAATTACGAAGCTTTGTCTAAGGGGAGTGTCATCTTCCTCCTACAGTCACGAAGGAATGTGGCGGGAGGGAGGAGCTCCCTGGAGAATGTGAAAAGCGGAGAGGTCTGAACATTTGGATGTCCACAAGAAGGAAAGAAAATACATGTAGGAAGCTACATAAAATTCATTCTTCCCTCCCCCAGCTTTATTGAGGTATAACTGATAAATAAAATTGTAATGTATTTAAATTGTAAAGTGTGACAATAATTCAATATTCATATACATTATGGAATGATTACCATCCATCCCCTTAGATATTTATTTTTATTTCTTTTGGTGTGAACGCTTGAGATATCTCTTAGCAAATTTCAAGTATACAATAAACATAACTATAATCATTTAATATGATTATACGATTAACTATAGTCACCATGCCTATACATGTACATTACATCCTCAGAAATTAACTCATAACTGCAATTTGTGCTATGTTATATCCAACATGCCTCTACTTTTCCCACCTTCCTCTAGCCCCTGACAACAAGTATTCTACTCTCTGTGTCTGTGAGATTGACTTTCTTTTTTATTCCACAGATACGTGAGATCATACAGTACTTGTTACTCTCCATTTGGCTTATTTCACTTAGCATAATATTCATCCATATTGTCACAAACAGCAGGATTTCCTTTCTTATGGCTGAATAATATTTCAACATATATATACCACACTTTCTTTCTCCATTCTTCTGTCAAGAGACACAGAGGTTGTTTCCAAATCTTGGTTATTCAGAATAATGCTGCAATGAACACGGGGATGCAGATATCTCTTTGAAACACTGATTTCATTTCCTTTGAATATATATCCAGAAGTGCTGGATCACATGGTACTTTTAATTTTTAATTATGTGAAGATACCCCATACCATTCTTCCTAGCGGCTGAACCAATCTACATTCTCAATAACAGTGTACAAGAATTCCATTCATCCACATCTATGCTACCATTTGTTATCTTTTTAAATTTCTTTTTTAATGTCCATTTATTTTTGAGACAGAGAGAGACAGTTTGTGAGCAGGGGAGGGTCAGAGAGAGAGGGAGACACAGAATCCAAAACAGACTCCAGGCTCTGAGCTGTCAGCACAGAGCCCAGCATGGAGCTTGAACTCACAAGCTGTGAGATCATGACCTGAGTCGAAGTCAGAAGCTTAACCGACTGAGCCACTTGACGATAGCCGTTCTAACAGGTGTGAGGTGATATTGTCTCATTATAGTTTTGATTTGCATTTCCCTGGTGATAAGTGATGTTAAGCATCTTTTCACATGCGTGTTAGCTGGCTGTATGTGGTCTTTGGAAAAAAAATGTCTATTCAGACCCTTTGCCCATTTTAAAAACTGGGTTATATTATTTTTCATATTGAGTTATATGAGTTCTTTGTATTTTTATATTAAACCCTTATCTGATACATGGTGTGCAAATATTTCCTCCCGTACTGTAGGCTGCCTTTTCATTTTGTTGATTGTTTCCTTTGCCGTGCAGAAACATTTTAGTCTGAGGTAGTTCCACTTGTTTATTTTTCCTTTCTGTTGCCTATGCTTTTTTTCTTCTCAGTTTTTTATTTAAATTCTATTTAGTTAACATATAGTGTAATATTGGTTTCAGGAGTAGAATTTAGTGATTTGTCACTTATATATAACAGCCAGTGCTCAACAAAACACGTGTCCTTCTTAATACCCATCACCCACTTAGACTATCCTCTGCCCTCCTGCCCTCCATTGACCTTCAGCTTGTTCTTATAGTTAAGAGTCTCTTACGATTTTTTCCCTCTCTTTTTCTCCCCTTCCTCTGTGTTCATCTGTTTGGTTTCCTAAATTCCACATATGAGTGAAATCATACAGGGTTTGTCTTTCTCTGACTGATTTTGTTTAGCATAATACACTCTAGCTTTATCCATGTCATTGCAAATGGTGAGATTTCATTCTTCTTGATGGCTGAGTAATATTCCTGTGTGTGTGTGTGTGTCTGTGCGTGTGTGTCTGTGTGTACATATTGGCTATTGTTGAGAATGTTGCCTGTGCTTTTGGTGTCAGATACAAAAAAATCATCGCCAAGGCTGAGGTCAAGGAGCTTTCTTCCCTATGTTCTCTTCTAGATTTATGATTTCTGGTATTACATTTAAGTTTTTGATCCAGACTGAGTTGATTTTTGCCTGTAGTGTGAGATAAGGGTCCCATTTCATTCCTTTTGTATGTGGATGTCCAATCTTCCCAGCACCGTTTATTGAAAAGACCACTGTCTCCCCAACATGTTTTCTTGGCACTTTTGTTGAAAAGTAGATGACCATATACGTATGGGCTCTTTGTTCTGCTCTTTTGATCTATGTGTCTGTTTTTATGCCAGTACCACACTGTTTTGATTATGATAGTTTTGCAATATAGCTTAAAGTCAGAAAGTGTAATGCCTCTGGATTTGCTCTTCTTGCTCAATATTACTTCAGCTAGTTAAGGTCCTTTGTGATTTCATATTTATTTTAGGATTGTTTTGCTATTTCTGTGAAAAATGCCGTTGGAATTTTGATAGGGATTGCATTTGAATATGTAGATTACTTTAAGTCATATGGGCATTTTAACAACATTCTTCCAATTCATGAATACAGGCTATCTTTCCATTTATTTGTGACTTCTTCAGTTCCCTTTATAAATTTTTTATAGTTTATAGTGATTCAGTTTGCTCCTAAGTATTATTTTTGATGCTCTTATGAATGGGATTGTTTTCCTAAATCATTTCTTGATTAGAGAAGAATAGGGTGCCCTGGGTGGCTCAGTTGGCTAAGGATTCGACTCCAACTCAGGTCATGATCTCACAGTCTGAGTTTGAGCCCTGCAATTGGCTCTGTGCTCAGAGCTCAGAGCCTGGAGTCTGCTTAGGAATCTGTGTCTCTCTCACTTTCTGCCTCTGCCCTTCCTTCCTCTCAAAAATGAATAAATGTTTAAAAAATTGTTTTAAGTATACAAGGGCCATTAGAACCATGGAAAGATATAAGGAAAATATGACCCATATTTCCCAAGCATGCTTAGTGGAGGAGTGGAAGCTTAAACCAAGCTTAAAATGAGCCCCAGAAGATCACTGAGTGGGGAGATAGCTGTGTTTGGCAAGGATGCGAACACATGTATTTTGGAGAGGGCCCCCCATATAAAGAGAATAGGGAAAAAACCCCACAAACTTGCATGACTGGGACAAGAGCTTTATTTTGAAAAGGAAAAAAAAAGACATGTAAAGTGAGGTCAAATTTCAAAATTAAAATATTATTATACCAATTCAAAACATCCATTTCTTTCACACTGATTCTTAGAGGGGAGGAAAAAGTACATGTCAGAAGGAGCTTCTCCACCAACTGGAGATTACTGGAAACTCATTCATGTCTCATAACCTGTAGAAGCATCAGCAGATCTGAGATCTTCCCTCCTACATCTGAAGTAGCTGGAGGGAGATAACTACAAAGATTCAATGAAACATTTGTCTTCTAGTGAAAAGTACACTGCTGTATGAGATTGCCATAGGGAAGACAGCTGTACCCAGGGCAATGAGCCTCATTGACCCAGCTTGTTGGGTTAGAAGAGTTTCTTTTAGGTGCTTTTGCACTAAACAAAGAAACTGATACAAAAACTTGAAAAATACCTTTCCTGTGGGAAAGACTTTCCAGGTGAGTATCAGTTTTTTTTCTTGCCAAGTTCACAGTACAAGAGAAGAGCGTCAGCTTGGAGTCCAAGGAGGTAAGTTTTGGAATTGTTTTATGTTTACATTTTTTGAAGTTTTAAAAAAAAGTTTAAGTCTAAAGAATTGAGTTAGACATATTCCTTGGCTCAGAAAAAAAAAAAAAACTATAATCAGTGATCCATGCAGAGATCCTCTCCTTTAAAAACTTTTTCCCTATATTCCATTTATCACTCCTAAGAGACCTCAGTCTAATATATCCTTACATAAACATGCATCTTTGCTTAATATGTTGCATTTTCCCCTAAGTTTTAATTTACAAAATTCCTATTCTATAGGCTTTATTCTGTTTTTATTTTTTTACTCAATGCATATTCAATTTCTGCTTATAGTTAGAATATAAATATATCTGCTGCATTTCAATCTATTTTCTATCTTAATGGTAGACCCCCAATAGGCCTCCATTTCCCTACTATCATAAATAACAATGGGAAGAAGCTATGCTCTCTTATTTACATATCTTTGTTCTTGTACCATACACTAAGGTCATGGGGCAAACAAATATACTGAACTGATTTTTGATAAAGTTCAAAAGCAATCCAATGGAGGAAAAATAATCTTTTCAACAAATGGTGCCAGCACAATTTAATATCCATAAGCTAAAAAAAAAAAAAGAACCTTGACCTAAACCTCACACCCTATGTAAAAATTTACCCACAATGGGTCACAGAGTGAATGTAAAATGCAATGTTGCATTAATGTTACATCTTTTAGAAAAACACACAGGAGAAACCTTCAGGGCTCAGAGAAGAGTTCTTAGACTTGAAATGAAAAGCAAGCTCCATAGGAGGAGAAATTGATAAACTGTACACATCAACATTTAAAACACTGGTCTAGAAAGAGAGAAAACAAGGGGCAGATTGGAAGAAAATACTTGCAGACCATATCCCCAATAGAGAGCTGAGATCTGAAATATATAAAGACTTCTCAAAATCCAGCAGTAAAAAGTAACAAGCATTACAGTTCGAAATGGTCAAAAGACGTGAACAGACATCTCACGGAAGAGCCTGTCATTTCACAAGTGATTAATAAGCACGTGAAATGATGCTAAACATTATTAGCCATCAGGGGAATGCAAATAAAAACTACAAGGAGGTATCCTGCACGTTTATCAGAATTAAAAAATCAAGCAGTGTAAACAATGTTTTCAGTGAGTATATGGAGAAACTGGATGACTCAAACATTGCTGGTAGGAATGTATAATGTCCAACCACTTTGGAAAAGAGTATGGCAGTTTCTTACCAAAGCTAACTGACCATGTTTCTTCAAGCCAAATATGTGCTTACCACAAACTCAGCAATTTCACTATTGAGGATTTCTCCCAGAGAAATGAAATTTTATGTTTACAAGTGTTCATAGCTACTTTATTCATAACAGTCTCAAGCTATAAACAACCTACAACCTAGTGTCCTTCAACAGGTAACTAGTTGAAAAACTACAGTATGTCCATACTAACAAATACTATTCATCAAAACAAACAAAAAAGGAACAGACTATCGAGACATATGACAATGGGGATGGCTCTCAATGTCAATATATTAAGTGAAAATGTCAAAAGATTATTGTTCCGGGCTGAGTTGTTTCCTCAAAATTCATATGTTGGGGCACCAGGGTGGCTCAGTTGGTTAAGCGGCCAACTTTGGCTCAGGTCATGATCTCACGTTCGTGGGTTCAAGCCCCACATGGGGCTCTGTGCTGACAGCTCAGAGCCTGGAGCCTCCTTCAGATTCTGTATCTTCCTGTCTCTCTGCCCCTCCCCCTTTCATGCTCTGTCTCTCTCTGTCTCAAAAATAAATAAAACATTTAAAAAATTTATATGTTAAAGTCTCGACTCTCTAGGGGTGCCTGGGTGACTCAATCGGTTGAGCATCCGACTTCAGCTCAGGTCATGATCTCATGGTGCTGACAGATCAGAGCCTGAAGCCTGCTTCAGATTCTGTGTCTCATTCTCTCTCTGCCCCACTTGTGCTGTATCTCTCTCTGTCTCTAATAAATAAATAAATATTTAAAAAAATAATAATGTCCTTACTCTCAGTACTTCAGAAAGTAGCTGTATTTGGAAATAAGGTCTTTAAAGATATGATCGAGTTAAATGAGATCACTAAGGTGGGGCTCTAATCCAATGTGACAGGTATCCTTCTAAGAGTTGGAAGAGAGAACAGGGCCATGTGGGAACAGGTGGATGACCATATGTGGACTCAGTGAGAAAGTAGCACCTACAAGCCAAGGAGGGAGGCCTCAGGAAGAACTAAGTCTGCCTACACTTGGCCTTGGATTTCTAGCCTCCAGCAGTGTGAGGAAATATATCACTGTTGTTTCAGCCAGTCTACAGTGTTTTGTTATTGCAGCTCTAGAAAACTCATGCAGTTATGTGCTATATGATTCCACTCACATAGTATTTTTGAAATGACAAAAGTGTAGAGATTGAAGACATATTAGTGGTTGCCAGAGATTAAGGAGGAGTGAGGGAGTGAGGCAGCTTTACCCACAAAAGTGTAATGCAAAGGAGCCTTGTAATGGAACTTTCCTTACCTTCACTGCAGTGGTGGCCACATATGTCTACCCATGTGATAAAGTTGCAGTGAGCTAAATACACACACACGATGAGGGCACGTAAAACAGACAGAATCGCAATAAGATGAATGGATTCTATCAATGTTGCTTTCCTGGTCATGATATTTATTGTCCTATCATGTGCAAGATGTTACCATGGGGGGAACTATAAACAGAATCGATTATTTCTCACCCTCTATGTGAACATACAACTATTTCAATATAGAAAGTTAAAAAATTAGAAATATGCTAAAAAATAGAAAGATGCTTAAGCCTTGCACTATGTTCTCTTTCTCTAGAGATGATTTGAATTTGTTTCTGGAAAGTGTTTAGGATCCCTGCAATGCATGGTTGCCTTAATCTAATCAGGAATTGCCTTTGGCTGAGGTAGCCCGTAAGAAAGCTCTTCTATTTCCAGTGCACCCTTCCTCTGTGTAGCCCTTTGCCATTACAATCAAAGAGTTTGTAATAAAGTTTTGTAATAAAGTTTTACTGAGACACAAGCACATTTATTGAAAAATTGTCAGCATCTATTTTTATGCTTTAGTTGTAGAGCTGAGTACTACACAAATGGCATGGTATGCAAAGCAAAGGTATTTTCTTTCTTTTTTTTTTTAATGTTGAGACAGAAACAGAGTGTGAGTGGGGGAGGGACAGAGAGAGAGAGAATCCAAAGCAGGCTCTAGGCTCCAAGCTGTCAGCACAGACCCTGACACGGGGCTCGAACTCACAGTCTATGAGATCATGACCTGAGCTGATGTCGGACACTTGACCGGCTGAGCCCCCCAGACACCCCAAAAGTATTTTCCATCCGGCCCTTTGCACAGAAAGTTTGCCTGCTCCTCTTTGAACAATTTTTCTCTTTCTCTTCTCAATTCAGCAAATGACTTTGGAGGAAGAACAGCCTGAAATGACACTCTTACCTTCCCATTTTCATTTTTTTCCTAGATTTTGTTTCCTGGTAATTCTCCACAGCCTTGTTATCAATCCAGTGTCTTCAACCAGGCTTTATTTGCAGTGATTCTAATTGTTCTTGGCAGGACGGTTGGTCTACTTTGCCTAGTCGGCCATCACCAGAAATAAAAGTCACAAATGCCCCTGGCTTCAGCTTTCAGAGCACCTGATCAAAGTAAAACTTCTCTATTAACCACACAAGCATGACTTTTCAAGATCAGAACATTTAGGTCATATCCATCAGAAGCATCCAAATTGTGAGTTTCACCATTTACTCAGGGTTTCAATAATCTTTGTGAAGAGTCCCTAGTGAATTTATAAGACTGTCTGGCCATGTGAATAATTTGAGAATCATTAAACCAGAAATAGTCATTGGAATATCCATTATCCACAGGCACTGCTTTAGAGTAGTTAGAAAGAGCAAGGTCGGGCACCTTCAGCTTTGGAGGCTATTTAAGGGGGTAAAATTAAAAAGACTGTGAGAGAAGTGGCTTTGATAAGCTTCAAAGAGGCACTTGAAAGGAATGGAAGCGTGCTCAACAGTGGGTGAGTAGAGGTGTCGTGGTCACGAAGGGCAGGAGTGAGAAATTCAGGAATATATAGCTCCAACAGAGAGGCATGTGTAAAAGGAGTGAAGGTATCCAATTGGAGGCATAGAATTTGTTTGCTATATATATTTTTCCCTCCATTGACTGGTGGTCAAACACCGACCCCTTTGTAATAGCACCTTCAGTGGTTTGTACTATTGTGCGGTGAGTTTTCATCTCAGAACGTGTGGCCGTGAGAACAGGAGTTCAGACAGACTTTTGTTTTGTTTTGTTTCTACGAGATGAAAGTGTTTTCCATTCAGAACATATGATGAAAACGCTCAAAATCTCCCCACGGTGAAGTTCCAACCCCTGGTTCATTTATAATTTAGAAACAGTGGTGAAGATATTGTAGATACACAGAGACCAGACATAACAGTGTGACATTGTTGTTAATGATTAGGAATGTGATGGCATCTACAACAACAAGCGTCACTCTGTCCGCTGATATTCGTTCAGTCTTATGGTGCCATTTTACCTCAAAACCTTATATACCTCCCAAAGGCAAATTATTTAGAAATAATGAAGAGAATTCTAATCACATTCTTAAATTCTTACCTGAAAATGGATTTACCTTCCAAACGTTACCTTCAGAAAGCTAATCTCAGGTAGACTGTCGTGCTGACTGTACTTCATTCAGGAACTATGGATGCACAGCCCCAGGTAGACATCCAAACCAGCTGTGGTCACCACTAGCCCACAAGGCACCTCGGTGAGAGTTTGAAATAACGCTCTTTCCTTTTAGGGCGACACGGCTACATTGATGTATGGCTTGGAAGCATGGACAGGGGATGTGTGTAGATTAGAAAAAGGAACCATGGTTGGTAAGGGGAGACTGGACTAGATTTCATCTGTTCCTCACCCTCTTGGCCAGATGTCCTTGCGAATTCAGTTTATGATGTCCCTGAAAGCCATCTTCTATTAAATTGTAGGAGTTGTGCCTGGCATCTGGCTCTAGAAAAGTCATTTATCTTTGCTGTTATAAACCTTCATTTTGAGCCGCAATTTGGGGCTAAATGATTACATTCCAGAAGAATTTGTAATTTTCACTACGTGTGTGGAATTTTAAACATGGCTATTAATAAACTAGGGTTTGGGTGTCTACTGTTAATACAGCTACCACTATTACTACTAATGATAGTAGCTCACATTTATTTATTGTAATAATTGCTCAGGCCAGAGTGGAAGGCACATAATATATCAATACTCCAGGAAAAATGTGATAACAAAAATTTGTTTCTCTTAGTTGAAACATTCTGAACAAAAGAGCCTACCCACCTGTATGTTTTCAGTAATTGTTGCTGAATGAGTGAATGAGGGAATGAATGAGTGAATGAATAACAGAGCAGGCCAAGTACCTCTGCCACATGACCATCACAATACTCACTGTCTTTGACCAGATTACAAAAATCAGAATTGCTTTAAGTCAGGCAAATTGGGTTTGAATTCTGGTATTCACAATTTATTAGCTATTGACTGATCTTAGTTCTTTTTTTTTTTCCTCTGTAAAATTAGGGAATAAACAAGCTTCCACAAGGTTGTTCAAGGATTAAATAAAGGTAGGTCTGTAGAAGGCTTTATATTTTGCCTGATACCCAATAACCTTTGATATATGGTAGCTTTTATTTTTAGCTTTAAAAAAATTAGATCTTCCTTGTTTATTGGTGGTACAATCATCCATCCGCTGCTGAAGGCCAGAAATCTGGAATTCATCACCATGCTTTTTCCTTACAAACCCAAATCACCCCTTCAAAAATGTTACAGAGACCAACATCGTCATCTTCCCGAGGTCTAGCCCAACCATGCCACTCTTTTGTTTGCCTCATCAATATGCCTCCTACCCCAATCCATTTCCTGTAAAACAAGTTGCGGACTTTAAAACTAGCACTCAAGTCTATTTACAACCTGGTCTCGCCTATTCCTTTAAACTAATTTTTTTGTCCTTCTCCCACCCCTGTACCAACCTTAGGCCAAGAACCTTTGTCCAGCTTAAAATTTGGCAGACCTCATTATGAAAACAATGGCCATATTCAATGAGCTCTTTGAGACCACGTGTGCTGGCATCCCTTATCTCCATGAGGCTTTGAGATGACCCCTCGGGGACACCCTGCACTGCTCCAGTCGAGTCATTTCCACTAGGTTTTGATTCTCCAGGATGCCTCCCCTTCATGTAGAACGTATCCCATCTGCTTCATTCAGGTTAAGAGTCTGACCCAACTTGCACCTAAAATGACGGATTTAAAATTTATTTTATTTCTTCAATAAGGAGGGTTTTGATCGAGTGATCTCTTGCCATCTCTCCCCCCTCCTTTCTCAAGCACATTATCTCTTTCAGTGTGTTTTTTTTTTCTAGGAGAGAGAGAGAGAGAGACAGAGAGACAGCGTGAGCAGGGAAGGGTCAGAGAGAGAGAGGGAGTCACAGACTGAAACAGGCTCCAGGCTGAGCTGGCAGTCAGCACAGAACCCGATGTGGGGCTTGAACCCACGAACCGCGAGATCATGACCTAAGCGAAAGTCGGATGCTTAACCGACTAAGCCACCCAGGCGCCCCACTCTTTCAGTGCTTTTGCTTGATATTATCTCACTGTTGATGCTGAGATTATCAATGTATCTTGAATACCATGGAGGAATGGCACTAAAATAGACATGACTTCTTGTTCACTTATCATTGATCCAGGCGGAATCCATTAAAAAAATACAAAAAACTCCTGACAGGAAATGACAAAGTCATTACCAACATCCTGAAATTCTCAAGGGCTGTGGGAACACAGGTTCTCCCTACATGCAGCTAATGCAAGAGAGCAGTGCGATAAAGCAGCATAAAGCCCACCCGTTACTATTACAGGATGTTGCCTTGATCGGTCGATGCCACATAGAGTCTGGATGCTAAGGAGTCAGGAGATACGTGAGCAGGCAATCTGGGTGGGTTGGCCATCATTAGTTGCAACACAGGGATTAGGACAGCAGCATGTGGGCTAAATCTGAGCTAAATGGCTAAATGGCGCATGTATCCTGCACCACTTACATTGAGTGAGATACCCATGCAAGACTGCAATGGGTCTTTCCAGTCTTTCCTGACATTTCACAGCTATATTTATGTCTTTGCATTTCTAGAAGAGTTTTGCAACAGAGTACCTGGTTATGCCTTTCAGATAATGTGAAGTTAGACATGCTTAAAAAACCAAGTCTGGGCTTTCTCTGTCTACCATTTTGGTGTCCCAGAGATATTCGAAACCAAGAAGACATTAGGGTTCTGAGGTACTTTATTTAGATCCATGCACACCTTCCTAAGCATGTTAATTCTGCATATATCTCTGCCTCCTAGGCAGGATGGATTCTGTTGGGTATGATGCCAAGCTGGGGATAAAGGCTGGGTGGTGCGTGACTTTGAGAACCTCAGCAAGAACGTTTTTCAGGGTAATGTTCATCAGTCTGTGGCTCCTTTAAGTGAGAAATCTCTGGAAGGACAATAGTTGCACACATTACAGCTGATCATCCTAATCAATGAATATGTTACTTTCTCACATCCTCATTTGAAATCTCACCTCATCCACATAGCCCACAAATTGAGGAAACTGCTTGTTTCCAGAGATCAAAATATAACTAACCGTTTATAGCTACTCTCACCCACCTGGAATTTCTGTAGAGGATTATGTCTGGTGGTGAACAAACACATTTGCATTATTTTGTCTGATCACAACCCAGAGATCCAGAATCAGTAGACTCAAGAAGGCCTCCATTGGAAATGGGGGATGGGCATCTGTGTTTATCTCCTCTCCATACCAAGATCCAACTGAAATGGCAATGACATATCCTCTTCGCAGGGAAAAGATGGACGCCCACCCAAAGTTTGGTTGAGATGCTGACACTGATGATTTTACACATACACACACACACACACACATACACACCCCAAGAGGTATGAAAAGAATTTTTGCCCACATAATGAGACATTCTGAGGAGACAAAAGTGGCTTCCAGGTGATTTGAAAATGACTTCAGAGCTCAGAAAAAGGAAACATACTTCGAGTTTTTATTATGGTCTAGGGGTGGGGCTGGGTCAAGGTCAAGGTTTCTGCACATGACTTGAACTTCACCCCAGTGGCAAAGGGAGCACCCAGGCTTTCTCACCTGCTTGCCCAGATGGGGGCCGAAAGGGAAGAAGGAAGAATGCGGCCTACAAGATGTCAGGAAACATTTTTGAAAATTGAGTCTCTATTACATAAATGAATTAAAATGCTACAGCATTTAAGGCTAAAATAACCTGAATGGGAACATCAGTGGGTGAGAAATTTCAACAAGATGTTGAAAAGTAAAAGCAATGGAGGAGTCGGCTGGGAAGATAGAGACACAGGGTAACATGTGGAGAGTCTGTTTACGTGTATGCTACTTTTCTAAGGCCCAACACCAGGGAGGAAGGATGAGGTTTAAGCATGGAAATGGACAGTGGTTGAAACACTTAAGTGCTGACATTCCTCAGGAAATTGCTCCTCTCAGTAGACCTTTGTTTGCCTGAACCACCCGACTGCGTTTCTATGACTTCAAGTGTCAAGTACACATTGACCATTTACAGTCTTATGGCCTCAGTTCTGATTTTCTCCTGACCTCCATACCTAAACATCCACCTGCCTGTTGAAGACCTTTACCTGTGTGACCGACAGGCAACTTCAATGACACGACCCAGAATAGGATTCAGTCTTTTTCTTTCACTTGTTCAAGCTTTGTGCCGTATTCCCATGAGTGACTTTGTACCGTATTCTCAGGAGCGATTCACCTAGTCACTTAAGCCAAAAAACACTACCCCCCCCCAACTCACACACACATTCTGACCGTGACAAAGTCTTGCTGCTTCCATGCACCTCCCCCTTCTTTCTTACTGCCACTGCCTTGCTTCAGGCTCTCATCATATATTACCTGAACTATTGTTGTGACCAGGATTCCCATTTCTGAACTTGATCTTCCTAAATTTAAATTCTGATCACTTCTAGGCTTAAAATCTTAAGTAGCTCCCAGTACATCCTAGATATTTCAGCATAGCACTCAAGCTTCTGAATATTTGCTATTTCTTTCTCCTTTTCAATCCTCCCCACCCACTCGGGGCATTAGAACACAGACAATGCAAATCTCGTGTTTTACTTATATATCTGAATCTTCAGCACCTACTGTTTAACAGCTTAATATGAAAGTTAATTAAGAAATATGTGGAATGAATAAATGCATTCCACAAGTATTAGTGCCATCTTGAAAATCTGACTTGATTCTCTCTCAATCAAGAGAGAGAAAGAACAATCAATTCATTGTTCCTCCAAATGATGCAATTCTTTCAACCCTGATTTTACAGAAGGACCATGAAGGTGGGAGAATTCAACAGGGCTGAGAGGAGAGACCCACCAGGTGCTGATCTAAATGTTAACATCTCAGGGGTGCCTGGGTGGCTCAGTCAGGTAAGTATTTGACTCTTGGTTTCAGCTCAGGTCATAATCTCACAGGTTGTGAGTTCAAGCCCTACCATCCAGCTCTTCACAGACGGTGTGGATTCTGCTTGGGATTCTGTCTCTCCCTCTCTCTCTGTCCCTCCCCTGATTGCATTCTCTCTCTCTCTCTCTCTCTCTCTCTCTGTAAATAAATAAATAAATAAACTTAAAAAAATAAATGTTAACAATTCATAATTTATAGTTTTAGTATATTTAGTAGATTAGTGTCTAAAGTTGGTTGGAAATAGCATTCTCTAATTCCAAACTTCTACGTGCATAAATTTTACTGAAAATACTGGAAGATTTTTTTCTCATGACTAGGATTGCTTTACTGAAGTATAACTCAGATGTGAACTTGGTCCTCCCAATAATTAAGCTGCAGAAAGACATAATTCCACCATCTGAGAGTGTCCAAAGTCTCTTGAAGATGCTGGGCACCCCACCTGTTATCTTAAACCTAAGTCCTACATACATACATATGGAAACATATACATACACACTCTGCTGCATAAGTCAAGATATGAAAATCTTTACACAAGACACACACAACTTTAACACTCGGGTCTTTCACCAATTTCCTCAAGAAATCCAATTATACCCCTCTACCTCAATGATTCCTTCTCCCCTCCTTCCCTTCTCTCCCCTTCGTACTCTAACTTCTCACATCCCCTCATTCCTGCTTCCGTAAAATTCTTCTCTTCTTATTTAACTGAGGACTTAATCTTCCCCCTTGACCACAAACCACTTGCATAAACATACTGTTTGATGTCGTCAGCAGAAAAAAAAATTCTGATCATGTGACTGGACCCTTCCCCCATTTCCTTTGGAATGCAGTCAGCATTATAAGTAACATTTCATTTCTTTGTTTTTAAAATTTTTTAATGTTATTTATTTTGAGAGAGACAGAGAGACAGAGAGAGAGAGACAGAGTGAACAGGGGAGGGGCAGAGAGGGAGGGAGACACAGAATCAAGCTCTGAGCTATAAGCACAGAGCCTGACGTGGGGCTTGAATTCACAAACCATGAGATCATGACCTGAGCTGAAGTCAGATACTCAACTGACTGAGCCATCCAGGTGCCCCCATTTCTTTTTTTAAGTTTATTTTTTTATTTTGAGAAAGAGAGAAAGCAGATGAGGGACAGAGAGAGGGGGAGAATCTGAAGCAGGCTCCCTGCCATCAGTGCAGAGCTCAACGTGGGGCTTGATTCCAGGAAGACTGAGATCATGACCTGAGCCAAAATCAAGAGTCAGATGCTTAGCTGATGAGCCATCCAGGCGCCCCATAACATTTTACTTGTATTGCATTAGGAAGTATATTAAAAAGTATATGCTTATTTTGGGGGGGGGGCGGGTGCCTGGGTGGCTCAGTCAGTTAAGTGCCTGACTTCGGCTCAGGTCATAATATCACAGTTTGTCGGTTCAAGCCCCGCATCGGGCTCTGTGCTGACAGCTNAACGTGGGGCTTGATTCCAGGAAGACTGAGATCATGACCTGAGCCAAAATCAAGAGTCAGATGCTTAGCTGATGAGCCACCCAGGCGCCCCATAACATTTTACTTGTATTGTATTAGGAAGTATATTAAAAAGTATATGCTTATTTTGGGGGTGGGGGGCGGGTGCCTGGGTGGCTCAGTCAGTTAAGTGCCTGACTTCGGCTCAGGTCATAATATCACAGTTTGTCGGTTCAAGCCCCGCATCGAGCTCTGTGCTGACAGCTAGCTCAGAGTCTGGAGACAGTTTCAGATTTGTGTCTCCCTCTTTCTCCACCCTGCCCCTGCTCACGCTGTCTCTCTCTCTCTCTCAGAAATAAATAAAACATTAAAAAAGAGTTTTTAAAAAGTATATGCTTTTTTAAAAGTATATACTTTTTTTTTTTTAAAGAAGCTTTATTTATCTTACAAAATTCTTTGGAATAAGAGCCCTTAATTAAAAATTGCCTTATCAAAAAGTGTATATAATCTAGTGTTTAAAAACATGTATATATCTTTCTGAAAGTCAGTATTTAATATATATCTCTTAATTATGCCTTCTTTTCAGCAGGATGTGAAATAGTCCATGTGGCCCATGACTATACTTCCTCCTATGTGGTTTCCTAGAGCTATTGGTTCTCAGTATATGGTCTTCCAGGGGAATAAGTTCCTTTGTGGTATTCTCCTGTCCCAACCTCCATCAGACTTCCTGACTCACTCATCTTCCTGAGTGCTGGAACTCTCCACCTATATGACCCATAGGCTCCCAAATGCAACAGGCCCATAGCCAAACCCACTACTTTGCCCACATCCCCACTCCTGTGTTTCATAGTTCAATCAAGATGGGAAAGTATGGGCCTCTCCCACTCTTTTCAAGCAGCAAGTATTTATCAAACTTATACTTTATGCCAGGAAAGATGCCAGGTTCCAGCAATAGAACCATGAACATGACTGAGTTGTACTATTTCTCCACCATATTGAGTTTACCACCCAGATTACCCACATCCACTTCTACCACTCCTCGCCAGTTTAGGTCTTTTCTGATCTTATCTGCTTCTGAAATGCTCCTTAATCTTACCTCTCTTCCTCTCCCCACCTTTACCCACCACAGTTTCCCACTTGTAGGCCTGACCAGTTGTCTTGCTCTCTGAAAATAGATAGTCAGTGCTATTTATTGCATGTTACACGATTATATACAATAATTTTGTATGGTGACAGTTGATAATGAGACCTATTATAATCATTTTCTAATTTATAAGAATATTGAACCACTATGTTGTGCACCTGAAACTAGGATAATAATGTATCCATTACATCCAATAAAAAAAAAAACGAAAAGGAAAAACTCCACAGGTACCCAGTGGTCATAAAAAATAGCAAACTCCTCTTGTTTTGCAGGGTCTTTTGGGTCTGGCTCCTGCTCACTGCACTAGTTTTATATTTCTTCCTAGTTCCTTACCTTTAAAATTCCAAAAACCTATACACTCATTCACGATGTACATTGACCATGTTTGTGTCCTGTATAGAATAGCATTCTGCCTAATTTCCATCAATAAAGGTCTTACTCATCATTCAAGATCCCATGCTGCGTCACCTGAGAAGTCTTCCCTTCCCCACCTGTCTCCAGCTCATTCCATTGCTCTTTGGAAAGACCACCGTTTTATTAGTGACCAAATAACCCGATACTGTGATTGATGATTCACCTCCCAATATAGTGTAAACTCCTCTACTGAAAGACAGCACCCAATTTAGAGTTTTACTCTCCTGGATGTGCCTGATCACAAAAGAACTGCTGTAACAGCTCTAAATGTTACCCACACAACTCAGGTGCGAAAAAATGTCACATTCCTTCATCTTATTAAATCATATAAAGCAGTTCTCAGATCCCTACATGGCTCAGCTGGTGGCAAATTTCATCTCAGTTAGGAATTGCAGCTGTTCTTCCTCGATGCAGAAATATTCAAAGAATATTCCAGAATGACTGACAGAGGGCCTTCTAATTTCATTCCACGCTTTCCACCAGGATAAGCTCAAAATCCTAATCTTTGTAGATTCGCTCGAGAAGGAAGTTCCTTCTCTCATTTGAGTCGATGTCGGCCGTAGGGAATTTTGACTCCGGATTGCGGGACCGCAGCCATTCTTCATGCGACGTCCTTTTTCCACCCTTGGACTTTTCTCATTACCCTCCAGATGGTCCCCTCCTTTGAAGGAACCTTACAATGGACCTGGTTGGATGTCTGGCATTCACAGAAAAGGCATTAAATTTGTTCCTTTCCCAATCTAAGAGAAGTATGTTTGCCTGCTCTGATTGGCTCTCCTTTTACTCCCTCCCTGAAGATTTCCTTTCTCTCCTTCTCCAAGCAAAAGCCTTCATATGTTGTTTTATTTTGAGGTTCTGACAATGACTGCTTTGGTTCCTATAACACTGTTGTAGGAATAAAAAGCTACAGAGTTTGGGGGACTGTGAGGGGTGTTGATTCTTCCTCTTATGCTCAACCTGCTGTAATGATGAAAACAATGCATAACTAAATACCTCAAAAGTTATCCGTTTGTTTATGGAATAAATAGTGAGCTCTAGTTATGATCTATAAAGTGAAATCTGTTTACATTGTTTACAGATTTGTATTATCTGAGATAAGACTAGGTGTCTTTTAGGTCTGCATCCCGCAGCCTACTCAGGCTGATCTGCTTAGCTCCATGACCATTAGGGGGCAGCCAAGAACCTAATCCTTTTATTACACAGCAATCATGGAACATTTTCAATTAGATCTCTTTCTTGGGCCTTATACTAGTCAGCCATTCCTAACAAAAACAGAAACAAAAACAAAAAACCACCACCAAACAAAGAACAACAAAAACAAACAAATAAACAAGCATAAAAACTGTACTATCATGATGCGAGGTACCCTTCAATAGCATCCGTCTTGTACCTCATGCCCCCCACAAATCTCTAACTCACACAGCCACACACACACCTCACAACTGCACACCACAGCTATCACTAAGGGCTGTTTTCATTTCCAAAATTACACTCTTGCCAAAGTGTTCTTACCCCTTCATTAAATAGCTGAATTTAAAGAGAGAGAGAGAGAGATAGTAATTTGACAGCATCTGTAAAAACAAACAAACAGACAAACAAAAAACAAGAGGTGACATTAATTCACGAAACATTTATACTGAACAAAAACCAAACCAGCGAATGTTTATGTCATGGATTCTGGTCAGCCTAATTCTACCTTCTATGCGATGCTCACATACGAACAAACAAAATGGTAGCATGGTGGAATTAAATTTCCTGTGTCTTACCCTGTGCCTCTGTAAAGGCAAAGGAAAATATTTATTTCAAGGATATTTTCCCGGCATGCTGATGTAAACATTGCTGGTTTTGTTACACAGTCGAATTATATACATATGTGTGTGTGTGTGTGTTTTCTGCATATGTATATATTCATCCCAATCCTCTCCTTTCAATTTCATTTCCTTTTCTATCCTTGAATCTGTTCCTCTCTATATATACACACCAAAATACATGCACACATGCACACAGATGTAAATGAATATATACATATGTGACCAGCTGATAAGAGTGAGGTTGACATAGAGTTCTCTGCTTTCCAGATTCAGCTAAACTCACGTCCAGCTAGAATGCTGTGACCCTGACTTTCAGAAGCGAGCAATGAAGCTCAAAAAGAGTTACTCAGGATGACTAAAGAGGTGTTGAAATCACAGCACCCACTGCATTCCGTTGTGTGTGATGGCGGGAGAATTGCAAATAGTCGGAATTCTTGACTGTCAAAACAGAGGGCAAGATATTAGACCCCAGCGAATCCCAGAGAAATTAGGGCAAATGGAAACACTATAGCTTCTCTTTATCGAGAGGATGGTGAAAATCACCATTGCTTGGCCTTATAAAAAGCAATAAATCTGGAACACCAAGCTTTCCCCCCCTTCATTGTTTTTTTCTAGCTCATAACCCATCGTCTATCTTTTTTTCACCCTCAGAAGCAATAATCCCAATGGAAAAATTCTTCCCTCTTTGATCTGTCTCGACAAATCAATTTGGGATTTCTAAAACAGAAAAGAGGATATGGATATAAGAATATCCAGTCTTAAAGCTATATTCGATTTTTATCACCAAGACTGCAGCCGTTGGAACCATTCTTGTTTTTTTCTAGCTCTTAAATAGACTTAAATATCTTCTTTGGACAATCTTATTTCAGGTACAACCAAGCACGGGTGTTAGAAGAAGGAGGAAGAGAAAAGGAGGAAGGAAGGAGAAGAAGGGGAGGGGAGGAGGGATAGAGGTGAGCAGGGGAAGGGGGTGCAGGGGGACCAAAAGGAAGTCGTTTAATGTTGAAGACGTTGTTTTTAATAAAACACCCAGGTTGATTTTTATGCTAGAACCCACCATGCTGGGAGTTGTTATTCTTTTTAGCAAAAGGGAATCGAGTAGGAAGGGATAGTAATACTACAAGAATGTGAACATAATAGAAATCTCACTGCCTTTGTTGGTGGCATCTCACATGAAAAATGTGTGAGAAGCGGATGAAGAGCCTCACTGTTTGTAACTTAGGAAATTGCTACTGTTTGGGCTCTAAAAACATCCATCTTCAAGATGGACATATTTGCGAGAGTTGAGGAGAAATAAAATGCAAAGACGAGTGATAAAGGACTTGTCTATCTGATTCTCAGTAATTACGTTTGCAAAGTTGTTCTATTCAGGTACACTCAGAATACTGAATGTGAATTAATTTGCCAGAAGAGAAAAACAAAGTCTGATTTAATTTCATCACCCATTCAGAAGGGAACAGTCCACAAATTTGAAGGAAAGAAAGTGTGTGTGTGTGTGTGTGTGTGTGTGTGTGTGTGTTTTCATTATTTAGGGGGCATTTTCAAACTAAATGGATTGATCTTATTTTTTTAAATTTGTTTCTGAGAAAGAGAGAGAGGCAGCGTGAGCGGGGGAGGGGCAGAGAGAGAAGGAGACACAGAATCTGAAGCAGGCCCCAGGCTCTGAGCTGTTACCACAGAGCCGGATGCGGGACTCGAACTCACAAACCGTGAGATCACGACCTGAGCCGAAGTCGGACACTTAACTGACTGAGCCACCCAGGCGCCCCTAAACAAATTATCTTAAGAGTCTCAAGTTCCATTCTTCTTCAGTATAATCTCTACTTCCAAAAACTTGTTTTAGACTACAGAGAGGAATGACAATGTTGGAAGGCAAGTCTCAGAGAAGCCCATGTATCAAGAGACTCAACCAGGGAGAACATATTCCTTGATTGCTTCTCGAAATGAAAAATTCTAATGCTGGGGCCACATCTTCACTCAGCCAGCATAGCTGGAGACCTGAGAACAAATTCCGAAGCAGCCAGTTGCTATATAAAACTAACTTTTCCGGTCAGGTTAGCGTTTTAGGGATATAAAGCTAATAGCCCTGAAGAGAAAGGAAGTCACAAGCAAGGAGGTACTGACAAGGGTCAGTGAACAGTGGGTCAGAGGCCTCGCTGTTGTCCTTTGTCAGTTATAAAGATCTTTATGAAGATTATGTTTGCACTTTGGCTTTATGGAAAACCACTGAAGTTTTGTTTTTTTCCCCTTCCACCTGGGAAATGAGATTTTCCTGATTTTTGTGTATTGCCGAGGCAGAAAGACGGCTCCAAATCCGATCAGGGATAAATAACCTTCATGCCAAAAGAGCCTTTGCTATCTTGTTTTTCTGATTCAGCTTGATTCTGTTGTGAAATTCATAAGGAGTCGGTCCCTGCCTGATTCCACAGGAGGTGTCCTCCAAATTGCACCACATTCCGATGAGCTTGGAAGGTCCCCTCAAATGAGCCAGCCTCAGGATCCAGAGTGGAGGGAATGGTTCTCCCAGAATTCAACCTCCCTTTGGTTTGTTCTTGGCTTCTGATTCCAATCTCAGACAATGTGTGAGAACTACAGATTAAAGGGATAGAGTCTTAGTTAAACATGTTAATGTACACAAATGATTCACCTTACTTTCTCTTAAGTCCCACAAGAGTGGAAGTAAAGGACTAAAAAGCATAGCCCATGTGAAGGAAGGGAAGCATGAGATATGAGATTCAATGAGGAGACAATAGAGCATTTAAAAGGTTAATTTCAGGGTGGCTCAGTGGGTTGAGCGTCTGACTTCAGCTCAGGTCATGGTCTCACGGTTCGTGAGTTCAAGCTCCGGCTCAGGCTCCGTGCTGATTGCTCAGAGCCTGGAGCTCCTTCAGATTCTCTCTCCCCTCCCTCACTCCCTCTCTGTCTCTCAAAAACGAATAAACGTTAAAATTTTTTGAAAAGCTTAATTCCATGAATTTTAGAAGCTGGAAAAAATATGGACAAGTGATAACTGGCTCTTTATACCCGACAGAGCTGAGAGCGTGGAATGGGACGGTCATTGGGAAGCACACTGATTCATGCCACAGGACCTCAGAACTTGGAGGTGGGGTCCGAGGTTGGTGTGCTGGGCAGAAGGGCGGAAAGAAGGATGGACGGTTTGTTTGAGGAGCAGTCAACCCCGTCACTCTCCAAATCCTTAGACCCAGCTAAGAGTTCTCTATAACCCCAGGATATGTCAGGTTTAGCTTCTGGGGTGCTGTAATTAGGGATCGTGTGGTCATTAAGCATAATTAGTACACGACTGAAGTTCCTGTCTGGAAATAGGTGAATGGTGAGGACCTCTGGCCTCTTCCGTGTTTTGGCCACCAGGCTCACCTCCTTCAGGCTGGAGGTGAGACGATTTCCCAGTCCAGGGACCATAGCTGCAGAAAATGACACTGGGAGTCTCTTAATAAAAAAAAAAAAATCCATTTAACCCCTTATCACTCTACCTTCAAAACCACCTGTCAATTTGCCGTCCTCAGATTTTTAGTAACTCCCTTGCAAACTTGAACAGATTGCCAAGAATCAGAAGAAAGCGTACAGCAGAGACCATATTCATGAATTCACGGTAGGAACATAGAAAAGAAAGCAGAACAGACAGACAAAAAAAGACGGTAAAGCTTACATCTTTGAAAAGAAACAGTGGCAGAATATAATCAGATATAAAAATATTTAAATGGTTGTAGTCATACAAACACTAAATATTGATGGAACTAAAATTTGTGATATTACAATAGCAGGGAGACAGAGGAAAGAATGCCTTTATAATCCTTATAAGATATAAGATAAGCAGCAGTGTCTATATATAAATGTATTTATATATAGATAAATTCACCTGTGCTTGACATAATTCTGTTTTCAAGGTCAAGCTCATTTTAAACCTAACTAGACATTGACTGTGTGTATCTCTGGTAGAGATTTCCACTTTCTTGATTTTTCTACATTTACATGAAAAGTACAATACATTATAATTTATTTAGTCATTACTACGCCATTCCCGATAGTACGTGTCTTAGAAGGGCCAGTGTCAGAGCTATGCCTGCTACCATATTTTAGTAAGACTGGGTCCCTGAGAGTGTGTATAACTTCCTTTAATGGGTATTGAGATAATGCTAACTAGAAATATGGAAGCAATTTCCAGAAGAAATAGCAAAGCGAGTCTTAAATAGCTGCTTCTAAGAGCAGAAATTACGAATGGAGAGGGTTGGGGTGTATCAGTAATGAGTTGCTGAAAAGCAAACCACCCTATAACTTAGACTTAAAAGAATGCTTCTTTTTTGTCTTGAGTCTAATTTGGGCAGGGTTGACGGGGAACCTCTCTGCCTCTGGTAGTGTCGACTGGGTGGGGTCGGAGAATCCACTGTTGTGGCAAATTTTAGAAAATACTGGAAGGTGGAAACTTTGGAAAGCATGGAGGGTTGTAGAAAGCGCATTTACGTGCGTGCTGTTTATTCCTTACGTTTATTCGCATTTCAACAGCGATCTTTGCTTTTCATCCAATATCTGATTACTCCAAGTGGGACTGCATGGCCGGAATTGACCACCGCATTCCAGGGCTCATATCGGCCCGTCCCAGACAAACCCAGCCTTGCATTCCTGTGCTGTTAGAAGCCACAACTATAAAAGGGTTGCAACTGTTGCAGATAAATAAAGGACACGTGTGAAATTGAATATCCGAGCCAAGGGCAGCGGTGTTACATGTTCATCTCTAACGATACATCCAAACAGGTGCAAGTAGAGCTGAGACGAGGGACATCAATCAGCAGGACTCATAGCTGAGCCCCCAGGATCCCGGACACCAGCATGACATATAGACAGGATGCTGCAGCTGTCAGGTCGGTGCCGGGGGCTGCATTCCATGGCTTTCCCCTGATTGACAGGTCTCTTCGAGATGCCTTGGGATTTTCTTACCATCTGGCAGTCTTCTCAGCATGGTTTATGTTTAACCGGTTCAGCTTCAGAAAAGCAGGGTAGACAGGAGAAAGTAGTAACCACTTCCTTTCAGCTAGAGATCAAGGAGGAAGGAAGCCCTGGGAAGTTAGATGACTGGAGATCACAGTGTCCTAGATTCTGATGGCCGATCGTATGCTCGTTTATTTCATATGATTGCATAGGTGTACGTGCCGGGAGCCAAGTGAGATACTGAGCTTGCGTGAATGAACAGGACTAATCAGGGTTCTCATGGAGCCCCCAGACTTGGGCTTTCAAAATGGAAGAGAGAGGCATGTAAGCAGGGCAGTGAGGATACATGGCGCTTTATAAGACAGGGTTCAGAAAGTAACGTCTGCCTTGCATTCTAAAGCATGAGTGTGACCTCGCCCTAATGGTGACCGTAAGTGTTGTGCAGGCTGGGAAGGAGAGGGAGAAAAGCAGCATCTAGCATCTAGAATGTTCAGGAAGCTCTGTGTAAAAGCACAGGGTCATGACATATAGCAGTTGCTCATGTGTGTACATTTTTTTAAAAAAATTCTTCATGTTTTTATTTATTTTTGAGAGAGAAGAGCACAGATGGGGGAGAGGCAGAGAGAGAGGGAGACACAGATTCTGAAGCAAGCTCCAGGCTCTTAGCTGTCAGCACAGAGCCCGACGTGGGGCTCGAACTGGTGAACTGCGAGACCATGACCTGAGCTTAAGTCAGATGCTTAACCGACTGAGCCGTCCAGGTGCCCTTCATGTCTGTACATTCTTTTGACCAAAAAGTGGGCTCTAGAGCTGGGCAGTATGCCAGTTATAATTTGCATTATCTGAGCTATGTGGGCTAGACCTGAGTCTTCTGAGAACACAAAATAAATAAAACAATTGATTAAACTTGATTATGTCACCTTTAAAACACATGTTATATACTTTTTCCTAAAAACAAATAAACAAACAAACTTATCCTGATCAAGAAGAGAAAAATGAATTGAGAAAATCCAATGCTAAGAGGCACAGACCGAGAGGATTTAGTGATGGACTCCTGGACATTGGGCTTCTGTTCTTTAGGTAAAACTGTGTGGGAGAAAGTCCCTCAGACAGCTTCAAGTTAAAATTGGTAATGACCAAGTATTCCTCAGTCGTTGACTCCTTTCTATAAGCAAGGGCCACTTACTCTGATCTGGAAACAACCAAACCTGCAAATCCAAGCTATTCCTTATTATTGACAGATTAACTTCTGCGCTTTCACTGCTAAACTCCTAATCTCAGTGGTCTTTGTGTTCTTTCTCCACTCCTTTCTGTCTTAATCCGTTATAATCTGGCCCACTGCCTCCTCTCTCTGTCTGTCTCTAGCTCCCAACCCTCATATACAGATATATATGTATATATATCTTCTTCATAAAAGAAAAAAACCAAAAACTATTATTTATCACAATTCTGTAGGCCACAAATTGGGGCTGTGATGCTGCCTGGGATCACTCAAGTGACTAGTCAGCTAGGAGTTCAGATTGAACTGGAACATCCAAGATGAACTCTCCTTGTTCTAGAGCCTCCCGCAGGGGCTTGGTAATCATTCAGTAGTTAAACTCGGACTTTTTGCGGTATGGAGGCTGGGCTCCAAAGCACAAGCAGCAGAAGCTACCAGTCCCCTTAAGGCCGGGGGTGGAAGTCCCAGAATGCCACTTCCACTGTATTCTGTTGATCAAAGAAAGGCCACACTACAGTCTCTACCCTGGCTATGAGGAGTGGCATTTGGTTTCAAGGATGGAAGGAACTCTCTGGAAACAATCTACTGAACACATAGTCCCAAATAAAACTATTCTCAAGGACCACACACGGCATGCTTCCAAATAAATTAGAAACCTCTTTTCGGGGCACCTGGCTGGCTCAGCATCCGACCTTGGCTTAGATCATGATCTCACGGTTCCTGGGTTTGATCTCCTCATCGGGTTCTGTGCTGACAGCTCGGAGCCTGGAGCCTGCTTCAGATTCTGTATCTCCCTCTCCCTCTACCCGCCCCCCTCCCCCAACCTGTCTCTGAAAAATAAACATAAAAAAAAGACATGTCTTTTCGCACTATGTATCTGAGATTAATTTTTTACAATGCATTAGTTTCCTAGGGATACCAGAACAAAGCACCACAAACTACATGATCTAAAACAACACACATTCATACTATCCCAGGCCTGGAAGCTAAAAGGCCAAAATAAAGGTGTTGGTAGTATTGGCTTCTTCTAAGGGCTCGGAGAGAGAATGTGTCCCATGCTTCTTTCCTAGTTTCCGGTGTTTGCTAACATCCTTGGCATCGTGTGGCCCACAGATACATCACCCGAACTCTGCTTCTGTTTTCATGTGGCATTTTCCCTCTATCTCTGTCCAAATTTCTCTCTGCTTAGAAAGAGACCAGTCATTGATTAGGACCCCTCCCCCCCTCCAAGGACCTCCTCTTAACTTGATTACATTTGCAAAGACCTTATTTCCAAATAAGGTCACATTTTGNAATCTTCACAATCTTCTTAGGTACGAATTATTATCTTATTGTTACATTGGGGGAAACTGAGTTTCACGACGGTTAACTAATTGGCATAAATTCATAGTCTCCTATATTTAGACATTTTGTTTTTATCAAGTTACCACTATTTCAAGAAGACAAAGAGGGTCATGACTACACTTCACACGGACTTCTCCCATCTGTAAATTCATTTCTATAAGCTAGATCTCCAGAAGTGAAGTTATAATGTCCAATTTCTTCATAGTGCCAAATTATTTTTTGAGAGGACATTTAAACTCATTTTCTTACTGGTCTAATGATGTTGGGATGACGTTCCTAAGAATAGCCTACTTAGTTTGAAACACACACACACACACACACACACACACACACACATGCACGCAAGCACAAGCACACAGCATGCCTGAGTTAAAATATGAATCTCTTGAACAAAACCTGAGAATCAGCAGCTTAACACATTTTTCCAGTTGATGGCGATGACCAGCGACCATTCGTATTTGAGGAATCCTGTTTTTGTCCGAGCAAATTTGACATTTGAATAGCCTGGTATTTAGAAATTCAAACCATTAATCTGCCAGTAAGAGAGAAAAGGAAGGGTTTGCACTTTAAAACGTGCGCAGCTTAAAATAATGTGGCTATTTCCTGATGGTCTCCATAAAAACATTTTCCTCTAATACACTATAATGAAATAAGCCTAAAGCTAGCCCCCTCCTTTAGATAAACAGCTACATTCAGAGCAGACATTTATACCTCAAAAAGGCTCAATACAATAAATAATCAAACAGTTCAATCCCAATGACCTCAGCAAACACTTCCTTTTATTTCTCATTCTGAAAAAAAAGTATTTTCTACTACGATCTAATCTTGATTTGCATGTAAAATTGGGCACTTTGGGTAGAAAGGGGGAAATGAAGGGTTCCTATTTTGAGGCTTTTAGGTCCCAGACCAAATGTGGGGGTAGTGGACACACTATTCTGGCAGGTCGGGGAAAACCACGGTCCAGGGGAGCAGTATCGCATCAGGATAATGTTCTTGGCTCACTGCTGGAGCTGGCTCCCTAAAATTAACTGAGGTCATTTGTGCAATGGTCTCTAGCTCAATTCATGGCTTAGGCTGCCCTCCACAAAAGGTAGGAAAGTGAGGTGGCTGGAAAGAACATGGTCTGCTTCTCTTACTAACCTGGTGCTTTACTTATCCTCCTTGAATTGGGGCCATTTCAATCTGTTTTTCATGGAGACTGGAGGGGGTGGTTTACCCGGGATGTTTTCCGCAGCCCGGCTTATGTGGGATCTACCTGACTCTTCCATCCCGGCGTCTCATCCAGATGTCTTTTCCTGGGCTGTCTATGCCTCTGCTGCTGACCCAAATCGTACATCATTGTTCGTAATGAGAATTGTAGTTCTCCTGAAATTCCAAAAGTCATCAAGAAAACCAGTATGGGAGCCCTGGTCTTTGAGGCAGTAAATATAAGCAGTGCCTTTATTTTGGCTCTTTCGGACACTCTCATGCCCCTAGCCACTCACCCTTCCCTTCTGGGCTTACTTCTCCATCCCTCTCAGGCTGTAAGAGTCCCTATCTGAGCCCTAGTTCGTGGCTAGCAGAGAACACACAATGTGGAGGGTGTTAATACCGGCGAAGTCAGCCAGTAATGGATGGGGTCTATGTGGGAAAAGTGTCTGGATCCCTCGACTGTAGGTGGGATCATGCGGGACCTGTTCTGCACTCTCTCACACTCCCCCAAGGAGGCTGACAGAGTTCCCCATAGGAGTCCCTGCTGAATACCACATCCACAATTGGTTTTCTTCGTTTCTCTGCTTCACTTGCCTATACTCTTAACTGTGCCTCCTGGGATCACATCCAGCTTTAAATATTTGCCCTTGAATCATTGTCTCAGGGTCCAATTTTGGAGAGAACTCAAGTCAGGACCGAAGCTCCCAGCAAGGTTGGACGGCTGACCTGCCCCCTCTCCAAGGGCTTTCTCTTCTAGCCAGTCTCGGTCCTCCTGACTCTGGTCCTTGCTTCCATTACCTCTCCTGAGGCCATGGTTCCCAGGCATGGACCTGGCACCCAACTGATATTTATTGAATTAATATTAATATCATCACTAGAAATAATGTATTGAGAAGTCTCCCTGTGCCAGATAATGGGCTCAGTACTTCACTCATATTAATTCACTAATCATCCCATAAGCTTTGAATAAAATACTATGATGATGATGATGATTATCTTCGTTATGGAGAATGAGAATACTGGTTTGGTTGAGGTAACTGGCGGCACAAGATGGGTCTGGCTTCAGCCACACTCTTAACCACTGTGCCTTCCTGGAATTTCAGCCTGGCTAGTACAACCCCGTAATTGACAATTATTGACTGAGGGGAAGAGACATGGCAGTCACAAGCGCCTCAGTGGAATTTTCCTCTCCCGCGGGTTGGGAGTGTTTGGGATTTTTTATAGCCAACAGAATATAAAATAGTTTGGATGCTCTTTCTCATACACTGGCCTCTGATTACCCTGTCCTCTGAGAGTTGCCCAAGAGTGTACGAAGGCCCATCTCTCACTGCCTCCCCTGTCTGCAAGGCCGCCAGCCTTTGTGATAACCCTGTGTGGGAAGAGACTCAAGAAAGCACCTCTCCCTAAAGAACACAGAAACAGTAGCCTGGATACTTGGGGTCTGGTTCTGACATCACTACCAAGCAGCTGCTTCATAGTGAATAAATTATATGACCCTCTTGGGGTTCCCGTTATTCCCAGTGGAAGAGGTTGGAGGAGTTGGTCTTCAGGATTTGGTAAATCTGTGAATCCACAACCATTCCTTATCATGAGTCAAGAGGAGACCTGTTGCTTCTACACACATTTCTCAAGCTATCAAAGACACATTTGTGTTTATTTGTGTTTTTTTCTTCTCTCCAGATTTTGCTACACCCTTGACATCATTTCAGATAATTCCCCGTCTGTAACTTTCTAGAATATTACTGTTCAAAATACAATGAATCAACTATTGCAAAGACCTGTGCTGCCTTGGCCACTGCTTCCACTTTTATGTGTCTTTTAACATGAGTCACATGTGACCTTAACTGTTGTTTGTATGAACCTTTTTTTTCTAACTGCACTTTAACTTGAAAATTGGGGCTAACTCATCACCTGCGTTTCTTGCTTATGCATACCTTGCGTGTAGTAAAAATCAATACATGTTCATTGAATTCCATTTAGCAGTCAGCGTGTCCTTTCCTCACCACATTTATGAGTCTTCATACTCTGTCAGTCAGTGTAGAAAATTCTGTTGCTGTGGACTACTTCTACAACAAGCCCCGCCCTCCCCCATCATATTGCCTGCAAAAACAAACAAACCCAAACAATTATGTATCCTAGTCTCAGATGTAAGGGCTTCTCCTTCTACAGGTCCTGAGAGGCAATATGGTTAGGGGGCTGAAGATCCAGTTCAGTAGAACTGGAATTGAATCCAGGCTCTCATACATATAAGCTGTTTGCCCTATAGACTATCTGAGCCTGAACTCCCTCATTGCCAACATGGGAATTGATAATGCAAAATGACGACTGGACGGGTTAAATTAGTTGCGGTAGGTCGAGTGCTCAGTACCAAGGCTGGTACATAGAAAGTGCCAAAAGTGATGGGGCGCCTGGGTGGTTCAGTTGGTTGAGAGTGCAACCTCGGCTCAGGTAGTGATCTCACAGTTTGTAAGTTTGAGCCCTGTGTGCTCTGTGCTGACAGCTCAGAGCCTGGAACCTGCTTTGGATTCTGCGTGTCTCTCTCTCTGCCCCTCCCCAGCTCATGCTCTCTCTCTCTCTCTCTCTTTCTCAAACATAAGTAAACATTAAAAATTTTTAAGTGATATATACAACATATATTACTACTACTACTAGCACTATTGCTGCTGCTGCTACTATAACTATTGATACCCTTTCTAAGAAGAGGATCTTGACCTGCAATACCTGCCTCAGTAGCTAACAGTGTGTTAAAGGATGGTCTGGCCCAGAAGTCCATGTGCCCATCGGAACAAGAATGACAATGCATATTTCCGATGAGCTCTGATTGAGGGACAGAGGAAGAGGCAATTCTATTTTTACAAATATCAAGTTAACTCATGCTTCCAAACAGCCCTATCGTTATCTTGTTTGCTTAGAGAAATACAATTAGCTTGCCAGGGCAGATTTTATTACCTTTGTTCATTTTGATTTAGATGGAGATAGTGGGAAGGGAGGCAAAGGGAAGGGAGAGAGAGAGAGAGAACTGGGTAACTGGGTTGCACCTGCACCATATACATGGTACAGATTTATGAAAGCAACAACAGCTAATTCCTGTGCATTTTGCTCTGTACCAAATATTAGCAGGATTGTTGTAGACATTTGGTAATCGCTCTCTCTCCCCCCCTCCCCCCCTTCCCCACCACACACACCACATCTTACTTGACATAAGAGAAGAAAAAGAACTGTTCAGAGCTTCTGACACATGGACAGCTTCGTCTGAGAACTCATGGGTAGAATGGAATTTTCAATTTTGGGTGAGCTACTTGTTTGTTCAGCCTCACAAAGTCCATTTTTCTCCTTGACTGATCCCGTTTTCAGATAGAACCATCACACATCCAAAGGCAAGTGCCTAAATTGAATACATGCGACTCACAGCCGTGTTTATATAGTATTCTTTCAAGTTCAAGACCAAGCTACTGAGTTTGTCATCATCATGAGGACACAGCCACCTTTGGTCAAACATCCAGGACTCATCTGTTCTCATTAAGAAATAAAATTACTGGAACATGTGACTGGGGGAAAGGTGCAAAAATNACATGGTACAGATTTATGAAAGCAACAACAGCTAATTCCTGTGCATTTTGCTCTGTACCAAATATTAGCAGGATTGTTGTAGACATTTGGTAATCGCTCTCTCTCCCCACCTCCCCCCTTCCCCACCACACACACCACATCTTACTTGACATAAGAGAAGAAAAAGAACTGTTCAGAGCTTCTGACACATGGACAGCTTCGTCTGAGAACTCATGGGTAGAATGGAATTTTCAATTTTGGGTGAGCTACTTGTTTGTTCAGCCTCACAAAGTCCATTTTTCTCCTTGACTGATCCCGTTTTCAGATAGAACCATCACACATCCAAAGGCAAGTGCCTAAATTGAATACATGCGACTCACAGCCGTGTTTATATAGTATCCTTTCAAGTTCAAGACCAAGCGAGTGAGTTTGTCATCATCATGAGGACACAGCCACCCTTGGTCAAACATCCAGGACTCATCTGTTCTCATTAAGAAATAAAATTACTGGAACATGTGACTGGGGGAAAGGTGCAAAAATCTCTGACAGTTAGGGAAGGTGGCTCACAGACCTTCAAAAATAATAGCCTCTCGGGCTCCTGGGAGGTTCAGTTGGTGAAGCCTCTGACTCTCACTTTTGGTCCAGGTCATGATCTCACAGTTTGTCAGTTCAAGCCCTGTGTCGGGCTCTGTGCTGACACAGATCTGCTTGGGATTCTTGCTCTCCCTCCCACCCCTCTCTGCCTGTACTCTATGTGCTCTCTTCACTCTCTCTCAAAATAAAAATAATAAAAAGTAAAAGAATGACTTCTGAGTCCTGCCAACCTGAACTCTTCCTTTTATGTGTTTATCTTGTGGTTATTTTGCACAGTGACACCAGAGTCATCTCCTAAAGCACAATTCAGATCCAGCACTACCCAGGCCGAAAGTCGTCTCTAGCATTTTGACTTTCAGGAAGTGATTTGTAGAGAAGAGAGCATGTGAACTGGTTCCTAGAGGATTAGCAGGACTCCTATAGGGTGAAGATAATCCAGGGGAAGGGAAACAGTCTGAGCAAATAGACAAGGCAGAAGGAGTTTGGGGAATAGCAAATAATTCTACCTTGGAGCGTAAAGTCTCTCTAGACTTCTTAGCATTTCTAATGCTGCAATGCTAACATTTACCTTGGGAGATCCTTGAATTAGATAACATTAGATCCTCTGATAGATAGAAGGAACTTGACTTAAAGAGGGAGGGATGAAGAACAGAGAAATAACAGAAAGGAGGAGGAAGTGAGAGAGAGAGACAGAGGGTAGAGGAGAGATACAATAAAAGAATAGTAAGAAATCAATAGGAGGACTGGACCCAAGTCTACAGTCATGAAGGACATCCCAGGTGACGTGAACACTTACTGCTTACATTCCAATCTATCTTGTACATGTGAGGCAGGTATGTGTGGTTAATGGAAATTGGCTCATCTTGGAAAGTACAGAAATCAATCTTTGAATGATTTCATGTTTTCTAGCCTGCCTTTATAACTGCTACAAAGGTACAAAAGAATGGGGAAATAGTTGAACGCAGTGCAAGGGATTATCTGTTGAATGTGAATTTCAGTGAAGTTTGAGGGTGCCTGCCCAGGTTCTGTCAAACCATTATTCAGAGTCACTCTGACCCTACTCCTCTCGGAGACTCTGTCTGCAATTGTCCGTCAGCACCCACGTGTTCTAACCCCTGGCTACTGTTCTAACTCCATCCCCCTTCAGCTCCTACAACTTTCTTCCAGCTTGCAAGACAGCAACTGCATTGACCTTCTTAGAGTTGCTAAAACAAAGCAATGTGAACCTTACTCAGAGTCCTTCACTCCTTAGCCTCCTCACCGAAGATCTGTGTTCTTGAACTTGACAAGACTTGCTTTTTCTCTTCACTCAATTATCTCAAATGACACCCCCGAAGGAGGTCTTCCTTAATCACACTGGCAAAATAGCCACCCCCGCAGTCACTCTCTTACACATACCAGTACAACTTACCTCTACTACTTTAACTTATCTTATTAATTCTCTTATCTGCTGGCTTATTATCTACTTGGTAGGTAATGATAACTAATTGTAAAGTTTAACAGAAGAGCAAAAGACCTTGAGGAAGCATCAAAACACTGGAGAAGAACAAAGATGGAAGGCACCATTGATATCAAGACTTATACTATAAGACAACAGTGATCTGGACAGTATGGGGTTGCTGATAGAATTTTGTTCTATCTACATAGATCCATGGAACGGAATGCTATGCCTGGCAGTAGACTCACACAATATATGGTCAACTGTAGCTACTCTGCTCGTAAGGTGGTGGAATATACCTCCTCAATCCTGAAGTGTTGGCTGAACACAGTCACTTCCTCCAAAGAGTATGGAAACGGGGAAAAAACAAAGTAACTTTACTCTGGAGAAACCTGACAAACAGGACCTGAGCTGAGAGATCAAGGTCAACATCAACAGTGATAAGCCATTTTGGTACTACGGTACACTCAATACGGCATGATGAAAATGGCACTTTACCTTGTGATCTCCTCCCAAAACCCATGACTCCAGTCTGACTATGGGGAAAATATCAGACAAACTTCATTTCGGGCACATTCTACAAATTACCTGAGCATCAGTCTTCAAAGCCGTGAAGGTCATCAAAAGCAAGACAGGTCAGAGAGACTAGCACAATCAAGAGGAACGTCAGGAGCAAGACTACTAAATTTCCTTAATGGGAAGTGTCCTTGAGGGGATCCTGGAACAGAAAATAGTAGGTAAAAACTGGGAAATCTAAATCAAGTATGGGAAAATAAAAAACGTGAAAAAAAAATTGGAAACAGGGGTGCCTGTGTGGCTCAGTCGGTTAAGCGTCCGACTTTGACTCAGGTCATGATCTCGAGGTTCCTGGGTTTGAGCCCCGCGTCGGGCTCTGTGCTGACAGCTAGCTCAGAGCCTGGAGCCTGCTTCAGATTCTGTGTCTCCTTCTCTCTCTGACCCTCCCTTGTTCATGCTGTCTCTCTCTCTGACAGAAATAAATAAAAAACATTAAAAAAATCTAAATCAAGTATGGAAGTTAGTTAATAATAATAATAAATATATTAATACAAATATATGTATATAGTATAGTAATACACAAATACAACTTTAGAAATTGTGATAAATGTACTTTATTAATGTAAGGCATTAATCATTAACAATGGGGAAACTGGGTGTAGTATATACAAGCACTTTCCGTGTTATTTTTGCAACAGTCCTGTAAATCTAAAACTGTTCCAAAATGACGTTTTACTTAAAACATAACAAACTCTTAGGGGTCTTCCTTTTGAGAATCAATATGAAATAAGAATATTAAGGCATTTAAAAATCCTCCAAAAATAAAGACACAAACCAAAAAGGGAAAACATTAGCAACATCCGAGGGATTAAAACTTTCTCCCTCTCGCTCTCTATTGCAAGCCCTCACTCCATGATGTGTTTTAGAACCACACATTCCACCACATTCAGATACTAATTTTTCATAAAAATTTTCATCTATGCCTACCCCTCACTGTCTCCCTGCCTTTATGCAAGTTTCTTTTGTACCTGAGATGGCCTTCCGCATTGACGGTAAGCAGGCAAACGCTACGATATCTTAAGACCCAACAAGAAGACTGCATCATCTGCTGTCAACATGTCCCTAATCCATCCATCTTCCCAAGCAGGAATAAAGCTCCAGATTCACAATAACTTGAAGCATTTTTCATAGCGCTTTTCGCATAACATGGTTTTTTATCTTATTTTTTCCATGTCTCATCCGTCTTTGCCAAGTATAATCTCAAAATCGCCAAGACCCGAGGTTGATTCATCTTTGTAGTGATACAGACTCTTGCACAAAGCAGGGGGTTGCTCATGTGGTGGGTATGTGATAGAATACCTGCTCAGTGTAGAAAGGGAAAAAAGCATAGTTCAATTCTATTAGATTATACAGACATCCTCAATTGTGTCTTAATTTCTAACCATACAGGATAGATGGGCCCTGTGAGATTAATTTTACATGACCAAGGCAATTGATGTCAAAGGGGGGAAAAATCAACATGGGCTTCACTTCTGATTTTGACACATGTATTTTCTGGGGCCTCTGGGCATCAAAGTCTCTCCCTGCAAGCTTTGATGCATCACTTCATCACTAATGAAGATCTTTCTCAAACTCCTCTTGTTCACACATCCAGCTTCCTTGAGAGATCTGAACAAATGTCAATTGCTTCCTGTTCCAGTTCATCACTCAGGATGCCTGACAGCATCAGATTTTAATGAATGCCACCCTAGGACCCAGGCTCCGTAACCCCACCCTCTCCCCTTCTTGGCTCTCAGCCACACTAGCACCGCTTTGATGATGTGGATACATGGGAGTCTGTCGAACAGACGTAATCACCAGCTACCCTCCATTTAACAGTCAATCAATTTAGCTGACATGTTGTCCTTTTGGCTAGGTGTTCACTGTTCTTGACTGCCTGTAAAATTCTAAATCGGACTGAGCCATTTTTCTAAACATGTGCAAGGTTATGTTCTTTGTTCCTTGCTCAACCATCCAAGATTTTAAAAATGCTTCCTTATCTATCCACATCAAACTACATTGAACTCTGAGTCTGCATTCTTCTGGGTGACAAGAAAGCCAAGCTTGGTCATGTTTGAGGATTCCCCTTTTTCTGGGGTTGCAAACATTGGCTGAGGTTTTCTGTAACATTCAGATGAGAAGGAGGATGGGAGAGATGGGTTTAGAGAGAAGTTCATGGTGGGACGCTTGGGTGGCTCAGTCGACTCTTGATTTTGGCTCAGGCCATGATCTCGTAGTTTGTGGGTTCAAGCCCCATGTTGGCCTCTCTGCTGACAGTTTGGAGCCTGCTTGGGATTCTCTCTCTCCCTCTGTCTCTCAAAATAAATAGACAAACTAACAAAAAAGGAGAGAGAAGTTCATTGTGACTGTCTCTTAGATGTTCTTTATCTGAAGTCAGGAGTTACCTCAAAGATTCAAAGATGGGTGGCTCTTCCCGCTTATTGTCAAATGGGCATCTTTTGATAACATAACGTATGGGGTTCAGTGCAAAAAAGAAAACTCAGAGCCTCTTGTTCAAATTTATTAAGAATTTCAAGATGGTGAGAGCAGAGCTTTAAACCAAGTCCAGGTCCTTCTGAGCATGGGCCTGTGCACGTCCATGAAGCCTTACCTGCTACCATGTCCTTCATGTCAGCATTCTGGGTCACCCCAAGTCACCTTATAAGAGTTCTGGTGAGGCTGGCTGTCTCAGGAAATAGGTCCTTGTCAATTACGGAGCCACGAAACCCAACTACCCTTCCCTTCATTCTGGACAGACCCTCTACCCCACTCTTTAAAAGGCAGTCTGTTCTCCTCCTAGAGCAGGCCAGCTCTTGGTCTTCTGGGGCTTTGGGCCAGAAAAACAAATCCCCTTGAACCCCGCCCCAGAGCTTAAGGAGGCTGCACTTTCCCAGGATATTGCTGCTGGAAGTGAAGTCTAACAGCAAAGGCATCACCAGGGAACTTGTTATCAATGCAGAATCTTAGACCACAACCAGACCCCCTGCATCTGAATCTGCATTTTTACAGGATCCACAACTCTAGGACTCGATGTGTTGCTAATTCTTCTCGGGATAGAGGGCAGGGAGGGGAAAGATGAGTACGTCTTGTGGTTTCTTCTTCTACACTGAGAAAAATGCACAAAGGAATTGTCGCACCCAACATTGGTAGCTAACAAACTAGTTAACAACAGAATTGAGTCCCCAGCATAGAGCAGGGAATTACAAACTCAAAGACATCTAAAGGCCAGGAAGGTGACTGAAATGGGGGAGCTGGTTGTGGGTGAGGTGGTGGTGGGGATGCCGGAACTGGGGCAGACTGAGGAAAATGTTCTCTGACAGTAGCTGCGATGGGGCGGCGTGGGTCCCCTGTCCTGGGTCTCCTTCTNCCTTCCTGTTTTTTCCTAAAGTTTATTTATTTATTTATTTATTTATTTATTGAGAGAAAGAGAAAGAGGGCAGAGAGAGCTTGAGCAGGGAAGAGGCAGAGAGAGAGAGAGAGAGAGAGAATCTCAAGCAGTCTCGATGCTGCCAGCACAGAGTCTGATGTGAGGCTCGAACTCATGAGCTTTGAGATCATGACCTGAGCTAAAACCAGGAGTTGGACACTCAAGCAACTGAGCCACCCGGGCACCCCCTGTGGGTCTTCTGATGCTCAAAAGAAAGTCAGAATTTGGACTGCACTTGACATCTTCAGCAACTAGTGACAACACGTTAATGGCCAAAGAAAGCACATTTCAAGGCATGTTTAGTTGGCCGCGTGATCACTCATGCAAAGCTTTGCACAGCCATTTGGGAGGCGGCACAGGATGAAAGAGTGAATGACATCTTTACCACTCATTCCAATCTAGAAGAGATTATGTGCCACCCGTTTTCTTTGATGTTTCTCATTCATAAAACCCAAGCCAAACTGTGGCCGTGTACTACAGTAGATGGTCCGTGTATGCAAAAGCCCTGGGGGTCCTGGATAAGTATCAGCAGATTGTTAGGAAATTGTGGGGACTCCCCTGTCTGTAGTCATGTTCCATCCAATGTGACTTTGCAGCTCGTCCGCCAAGAAGTGAAGAGTATTTCTCCTGTCCTTGAGTCTGGTCTGGCCTTGGACTTTGCTTTGGCTCGTAGACTGTGATGGAAGTGCCGTGTGTCGGTTGTGGGTCTCACTGTGTCCTCTCCGGAAGCCCCTCGCTGCCCTGAGTGGAAGCAGGCCGGCGTCTTGGAGGAGGAGGACAGCGTGGAGCCAGCACAACCCATCCCACGTAGGGCCATCGGGTGCCATCCAGCCCTGGGCAACCCCCACCATGTAGATCCATGAGCCCGGCCCAAATCGGCCAGAGGAGTGTGTGATTTTCTTTGTATTAATCTTGTTTAGGTTTTGCTGAGCTTCTGAAGTCTGCGTATTGATCGATTTTGGCGTGTTAGGAAACCTCGTGTTTGCTGTTTCATGACTGCATCTCTCTGTCCTCATCTTCCTGGGACTACATCTGCCCATTTGTCACACCACCTGTATCCCACACATTTCCTGTGCTGCTCTGCCCTTCCCAGCATTCCCGTGCCGTTTTGCTTGAATGTGAATATATTCTATCTGTGTTTGAGGGCAAACTCTGGGCTTCTGCTGAATGTTCTGTTCCCGGCATGCAGGAGTACTCGGTTACAGGCATTGTACTTTTTAAAAAAATCATTTCAATGTTTGTTTATTTTTGAGAGAGAGAGAGAGAGAGAGGAGAGAGAGCATGAGTGGGGGAGGGGCAGAGAGTGAGGGGGACAGAGGATCCAACGTGGGCTCTGCGCTGACAGCAGAGAGCCCGATGTGGGGCTCTAACTCGTGAACTGTGAGATCATGGCCTGAGCCCAAGTTGGATGTTTAACTAACAGCCACCCAGGAGCCCTTAAGCATTATACTTTTTTTTATTTTTTCAGAATGTCCATTTGATTCTTTTTTGTAAATCCCAAATCTCAAATGAAATTTATTTAAAAAATCTATATTCTCCATCTTATTTATGATAGCCATTTTAAACTCCCCCAGCTACTCCTATATCTTCTTTATCTTTGGGCTTGCTTCTATTATCTGATACTTCTTTTTTTTATTCTCCTTGCACGTCTTTTGATTTTTTTTCATTTAAGTGAGGCATTGTGAATAACAGATTTTGCGACCGCTGATGAGATGATGTTACTGTTTTCCCACAGAGGGAAAATAATGAAGTGAATTCATTTTAGAAGGAATAAATACTGAGATGGAAAGGAGAACATCTGGGTTGCAGTCCTGACACTCACTATGAGCTATCAAAATTCACCCTGAGGGGCCTCTGTTAGCATTAAACGCTCTCTACAGTCTTGTTATAGGCGAGAGTTTACAATTCAGTGATTTCCTACTGCTATAGTGATGTACAAAATCTTGTGGAAAGGAGAAGAATAAACAGTGTTTAAGTTTAATGATACCTTTCTGAGATGAGGAAACTCAAGCCCAGAACATCAGTTAACTTGCCTGTAGTCGAAGAAATTACTTAGGACTTTCGAATCAGCTTCACTCGTGGACATTCGAGTTCATCAAAAAAAGTCATCGGGACCTTGAAGAAGCATATTTATTTTGAGACTATTTTAAATACGGTTAATTCAATTTTTCAGGTAGCTTTTAATGCTGGTATTCAATGAGTGTCTAGTAAAAGCTAGTTATTTATTCTACAGTAAAAATAGAGATGTGGTATTGGAATTCAACAGAACACAAAAGTACCAACAATACCTAAACACCCAAACAGTTCTGGGAAATCGAATTTTACTCATTTTAGCAAATAATCCACAATCTGATGTCACATGAGCATGTCCAGGCCGGTGGGCACGTACGCGCGCGCACACACACAGACACACACATTTTTTTCTTCCATCTGCGTGGTTTTCCTTCTGCTTTCTTTGCCGAGAACGTTACAACATCCAAATAAGTAGCCGGTATCCAGATGACCGTGTGAATCTGCTCTTCTCCTGACACAGGCAAAAAATAAAATGCTGGTGCTACTCATAGGTAGTACCAAAACGAGTTTTTTCATTCGCTATAGTGTATATAAAAAGAAATGTAAGCTCTTTCTCGGTTATGAACCTTCGCCAAACTCAGAGGTAAAGCAATAAAATAAAACACACGACAACAATGAAACGCCTTTACCTGTGTGTCTTGAAATAATTTCTACTTTAAAATATCGACCTTCTAGGCAACTATAGGGAATACATTTTGAAACAATCATCGATTTGTTGTGAAATCACTGTTTTTAAATTAAATATTTCATTTTTTATATTTCAGATCTAGTTGAAACTTCTTAGGTAAATAGACCCTTTCCATTCTTCACCCTTTTCCCCAAAATGAACCACTAGCCTGCATGCATATTTACATGCATATTTTAAATTATACTTTATTCATGTTCATAAACCACACATTGACTTATTTGGGATGTTTTCAAGTTTGTCTAAGTATTATATTTTAAGTACTTCTCTACAGGCTGTATGTAGTTTGAGATCCGGAGGTTTTAGGTGTGTTACTGGTTAAACTGTGTCCCCCAGAAAGATAAGCTCAAGTCCCAATTCCCGGGACCCGTGAGTGTGACTGTGTTTGGAAATAGGGTCTTGGTGGGTGTAATCAAGTTAAGAGGAAGTAGTTGAGTGGGCCTTAACCTCCTCTTGATGAGTGTCCTTAGGAGGGGAGAAAAGACCCAGACACCGAGACGGACACATGGATAACAGACAGACAGCCATGTGAAGAAGACAGAGGCAGAGCTCGGAGCTCAGCTACCACAGGCCAAGGGGCACCTGGGGACACCAGAACCTGAAAGAAGTAAGGAAGCATTTTCCCTAAGAGGCTTTGGAGGAAACGTGATCCTACCAATACCTTGGTTTTGGACTTCCAGACTCCAAAGCTGTGCAGGAATATATTTTCGTTGTTTGAAGCTACACAGTCTGTGGCATTTTGTGGTCACGGTGATAGGAGACTAACACAGAACTTGAGGACAAAAAAAAAGAATTTAATGCAAAGAAAAATAACTGTGCGTGTTTTCAATGCCCAGAGGCATTTCTGGGTCCTTGGTCCGGGCAAAGCTGGGCATATTTGGGCAGTGTGTCCGTCCCCACTGGTAATGGGGTGCTCCCACACAGACGTGTTACAAGAGGCTGGAGAGAAGTGCGGTATTTTGGGGTCATCCCAAAGTGGGACCCAACACCAACATGCAAGAGGCATGGTCTAGGTGTAATGTACACTGACGGTGGCTGAGTGGGGGTGTATGTGCCCCTTTGCCTGAATGAGTGGGGGATGGCAAGGTCAGAAAATGAGACGCCAGTGATAGATTCTTCCAGGAGGACACTCTCACAGAATGTAAGAGAAAAATTTATTTAAAATTTTTTAAATGTTTATTTATTTTTGAGAGAGAGACAGAGTGAGCAGGGGAGGGGCAGAGAGAGAGGAAGACACAGAATCCGAAGCAGCTCCAGGCTCTGAGCTGTCAGCACAGAGCCCGACGTGGGGCTTGAACCCACGAACAATGAAATTGTGATCTGAGCTGAAGTCGGACGCTTAACCAACTGAGCCAGCCAGGAGCCCTGAGAAAAATTTAAATATCCACAAAAATGTGTGGGTTTCCAGAAAGTACCTTAATAGTGAGAACTTCAGGGTGCTTTTGAGGTCAATGCAGCAGCATCTTGTTCATTGAGGATTACACACAATGTTGCACTAAAAACTTTGGCTTAGTATCGATCCCTGAACACCGTTCAGGAAATATGGCATCTTGCACTTCTATTTACAAACGAGGCGTATGAAAACATGAGAGAGATAAAGAGGCTTGCACAAATCCTGGTGAGTGTGTGTGTGTGTGTGGGGGGGGTGATGAGGCCTGGGGGCGGGGCTGCTGGGATTCAAATGCGAGCCTTCTGACATCATGTAAAAGATGCTCTTTATATCTTACACTGCCGGAGCAGCCATAGGTAGGGGTGAAGGAGTAACATGTCATCACTCCTCACACCAAGTCATACCGACTGATTCACAGCCAGTCGATCCAGCAACTGGAACAAATCATTCAATTAGTTGCTTGAAGGTGTGAATAAGATTGGATCCATATATAGACAGACAGACAGATAGATGATAGATAGCAGATGTGGATATGGGTGTGGTGGGGTGTGTGTGGGTGTCAAGAAATATGCTAGGACACCGTCTGGCACAGAGTAGAGTGTAAGCAGTAGAAGCCCCTGGATTTCCTTTAGAGCTTTACATTTTTCCAGAGAGCTTTGCATCTTTACATAAAGGAAAACAGAGTGCAGACATCATATCCTCTGGTACAGTGCGGATCCTTCCCTCATGGAAGGGGTGCTGAGCGAGCTTGGTAATCTTCAGTGAGATGACACGCAGGCAGAGTAAAGGAATAAATCATCAAATGATGTGCCAGCAGATTTGGCTGCAAGGGTGTTTATCTAACTCTCTTTAAACAACTCTTTTCAGGGCGTCTCGCTGTTTCTCCCTTAGGAAACTATTTCATTGTATAATTGCCCTTGCTTCGAGTGAAATTTTCTTCATGTCCAATTTAAATGGCTGCTTCCCCCCCCCCCTCCAATCTCAAGCCACTGCTCTCTCTCTCACATTACTATTAAGCACCTTAAGTAACTCCTCTCTCTTTTGAAAAGGATGAAGTTGGCTTGTACATTTCATTTAGAAATGCGACCTCATTCTTATAGATCAAGAAATGTAAGCCACTCAAAAAAGACAGGTGAGCATCCTGGTTCTTGGGGAAATGGGCGATTTTCCTGCTTGTGAGTTTTTCTCTAGCTTAGAAACAATTCGTGGGGCTGAGGCAATGAGCCAGACAGTGGCTTCCATGTGGTGTTTCTTCTGGTGTCCCTGTTATAGACAGGTAACCACACTCATTTCTTCACAGAAATGTGAACCCCACGTTAGTTGGGATATTTTACAAAAGAGGACATATTTGCCCAGACAGAGGTGCTTACTGACTTACTTGCTCACGAATACAGGAGAATCAGCTGTAATCTCCATGTGCCAAAGAGGCAGAACCGCAAGAAGGTGCTAGTCTTGTGACAGAGCCATGGTGACATGAACACGGATGGATTCAAATGTATTAACACAGGAAACACTTTGAGGGTACAGAGGAAACAATATGGCCCTCAGCGGCTCTCACAACCACCTGTTATCTTGGGCCATTCATTAAAAAAATTAATGTTTATTTTATTGTTTTAGAGAGACAGAGAGAGCGAGCACAAGCAGGGGAGGGACAGAAAGAGAGGGAGACACAGAATTGGAAACAGACTCCAGGCTCTGAGCTGTCAGCACAGAGCCCAATGTGGGGCTCGAACTCATGAACCGTGAGATCATGTCCTGAGCTGAAAAGTCTGACGCTTAACCGACTGAGCCACCCAGGGCCTCCTTCACCATTTATTCAAACAAGGGGAACAAGAGGTTGGCCTCAGATTTCGCTGTGTATTGTGTATGGACACTGAATGCTGCTGGCCCCCCTTCCATGCTGTCTCCAGTCTTCCCTTGCTGTCCTTCACCCTGACAGGTGGACACAGACTGTGCCCTGGGATGCAACTTAAGACACAGAACTTACACGCACAGGTTCCCATCCAAGAGGGAAAGACCGGACCTACACCGCTGCGAAGCCTGGCCATACATGGAACAGAACTGCCCAGGGGAAGAGCCACGGTTCACTTCGAACTTCTCCCAACCCGGTGGAGGGGTAGCTGTAGTTCAACGGCCAACCTTAACTACCATTGTGTTCACCTCCACTTGTGAATGGAGAGCCTGGTCAGGTCTAACCCAGCCTACTCTTTGAGGCCCGTGCTTCTTCCGGAACCAGGGCTGGATCCTTTCACCTTTGACTCTGAAATCCTCAGAAGTCCCTGGGGGCCCAGCTGTCAAGGCCCTGCCACCCGGGCCATCTGTACCCCTGTAAGTACTCCCCCCATCCTCGTTCTCATTCTAGCCGCCTCCCGCTCCAAGCAGCCTGAACGAGAACGTCCACACATTCCTGTTTCTTTCTTTGGCTCTCAGCTGGGGTTCACACTCGCTTCAGGTCCACCTGCCCCCACTCCATCTAACCAGCGCAGCTCAGCTCAAAGGCCTCTTAAAACATCAGCCAGAAGCCATCTGCTCCTTCCCCCGAATCCTATATGTTTATGTTCATTTATGTATTTTGAGAGAGACAGAGAGAAAGAGAGAGAGCATGCCTGTGAGCAGGGGAGGGGCAGAGAGAGAGAGAGAGAGAGAGAGAGAGAGAGAGAGAGAGAGAGAGAGAGAGAGAGAAAGAATTCCAAGGAGGCTCCATGCTCAGCACAAGCCCGACACAAGGTTTGCTTTCATGAACCTTGATCTGAGCCAAAGTCAAGAATCAGATGCTTAACCAACTAAGCCATCCAGGCACCCTTAAAATCCCATTTTTTCATGAGGGCTATATTTCTAGTCATTGATTTACTGGTGTAATTTATTCTGAAAACTCATAAAGTTCTTCAAGGTGGGGCCTCTGTAGCTTGGCACAATGTCTTGAAATCAGTAAGTAGATAAAAAAAAGTTGGTTGAGTAAAATAAATGCATAAATCGCTTATTTTCTTTTACACTCACAGAGAGGTGTTCACGATCATTGGAGATTATTGCATCTCTATATCTCTATGACTATTACCATAATTTTAGCTATAAATATAAATATACATTCTTTCAACATTAAGAATTTAAATTTTAGCCCAGAAATATTGGCAATATGGCATTACCTTCCAGGCTCACATACTTGTGGAGGAAAAAGCTCACACTAGAGCAGTTACAGAAGATGTCATAGTCGGAAGCAGGGTTGTGATATTATGTGCTGATATATAACGTAGTTTCTATAGAGATAAAGGAACTATATTTGTATTCCTTTCTAGGGGCCTATAATATAATGTTTAAAATATATGTTCCTGGGGCACCTGGGTGGCTCAGTCGGTTAAGCGTCCGACTTTGGCTCAGGTCGTGATCTCGCAGTTTGTGAGTTCAAGCCCATGTCGGGCTCTGCGCTGACAGCTCAGGGCCTGGAGCTGCTTGGGATTCTATGTCTCCCCTTCTCTCTGCCCTTACCTACTCATTCTCTGTTTCTCTCTCTCTCTCAAAAATAAATAGCCCTGCCCCGATGGTGCTCTGTCTCTCCCTCTCTCAAAAATAAACATTAAAAAATTTTTTTTTAAATATTTATTCCTCAAAATATTATTCATTTGATACAGTCTGTGAAAGAAAGGTATTGTGTTCAGCTAGGCATGAGAAACCATGCAAATTATATCTTCCACTTGGAAACTCATAATCTAAAGTGATATATTAAAGGTTTCCAGAAATTGGAATCTTTAAAAGGGTTGCTCAACCTCCAGTAACCTTGTTTCCCACCCATTATTATCCTTGGAACTGACTTTGTCAGATAACGACTATTCCTAACCCAAGGAAAGGGTCTTCCATGGAAAAATAGTTTAGAAACTACTGTTCTAAGGTATTACTTGGGAACAAACCCAAATGACTTGTTTTGACTCTGCCCTTAGGGGAAGGTATTTACAAGGCTTTCTTTTTGGTCTCCGAGCGATCGAGTCCCCCGTGATGACAGGTGGTAGGGCACAGGAGAGGGGTGGGCCTCACCTCTGTGACCGGGGCGTACCCACGCACACTGAACACAGGAGGGTGGGGGCTGAAAACATCCTACTGCACTCCCGCTGCTGGCAAATGTGGAAGCGGACCCTGAAAGTGCATTTATTAGATCTCAAAGCCATTTCTTCTGCCATGTTCTTCCTTCCGCGATTATATTTGCTTCGTACTTCAAATCTCTCTTGTAAAGCTTATAAAGTGTGTACCCCACTTATTTTTATAAGGATGATTTATAACTTTCTTTGAAATCCTCCAACCGCACTTCTAAGTAATTACATAATTCCATTTCCATAATGTTATATAACACACTCTCCTATCCCATCCCACATCCTGTGAAACTATATTAAAACAATAAAATAATTATGGCTGAAATTCATTGGCATCCTAGTCAGAACATTTAGTTCTAACTATCACAGAATAACTAAGTGTATGATAAAACTTACAAGAATAAATCTAAGTGCTTTAAATTTATTTGTACTCATTTGGAACGGTGCCACCTAATTAGGCTATAATCGAGAATGCGGTAAAGTTTGCCAAATAAATGAATGCATAAGTCACTCTTGTTCTCATTTACACCCACACAGAGGATCATGAGGGATGAATGTATCTACTGATCTATATTGTTACATATATATGTGTCCACGTCTCTCTATATAAGCCCATGAGCTGAATAATGTATCATTACAAAATGTGATTGGGATAAAATTATTAAGCAACGTGAAACACTGCAATGTTCTGATGATCAATTCTGGAAACACTTCACTGATAAAACATTCTACACAGCCATGTCCAGCAGCATAGTGTAAAAGGCCGTACGCATAGCATAAGATTTGGAATAATGTAAATCAGAATTTATCAATTCTTTAGAGAAGAGGGCTCAGCCTGAAATAGTATACAAAGAGCTTCATGCAAGAAAAGTCAAAACTCTAAAGAGGAAAGAGATTGGCATGTTTGGGGGAGGGAGGCCAAAGAGAGAGAAGACCTGTCTTTACCAAAGGCATGATGTATGTTTCAAATCCCCGGGAAAGAAGGCTCAGTCATGCTAGGAATCATTAAAGAAAAGATACACATTTCTCAGAATTCTATGAAAAGAAGAAAAACACTCAGACTCCTATTCGGATACTTGATCTGGGATCACCTCCAAGATGAGAAACCTAAATGGAGACCACATTGCTGAAGTGAACCTCAGTTGGTCAGCCCCCTCCTTCCATTAGGGGAAGGCATTAAGTAGGCAGACACATTGCTCCTTCTCAGAGCGGCTATCGGTTTAATAGCTGCTCAGCCTATTGGTTTAGTGAGTCCATAAAAAAATGCAACATCCTCTTTTTATAATGTTTTTCATGTGTAAGGCTTCCTTACAAATAAAGAAATTCAGGAGACTGAGATTTAGGTAAATGGGACAGACGTCACAAGGAATGAGGCTAATGAGCATATGCGTAAAAGTGCCTCTTTAAATGGAAAAAGGAAATGCTACTATAAAATTAAGAAATGGTAATCCTTGTGGCACATATATGGCTCACATGCTTGGGAATCTGACTCTCGGTTTTGGCTCAGGCCATGATCTCATGTCATGAGCTCTAAACTATCAGCATGGGATTCTCTCTCTCCCTCCCTTTCTGCTCCTCCTTCCCTCTCTCTCTCTCTCAAAATAAATAAGTAAAACCTTACCAAAAAAGAAGAAATACTAGGTCAAATTTTTTGTAATTTTTGTATATTTAAATCTTAGTTAACCAGTGCAATATTGGTTTCAGGAGTAGAATTCGGTGATTCATCACTTGTGTACAAAACTCACTGCTCATCACAAGGGCCCTCCTTAATACCCATTCCCCATCCTGACCATCTCCCATCCACCTCCCTCCATCAACCCTCAGGTTGTTCTCTATCATTACGAGTCTTTTCGGGCACCTGCGTGGCTCAGTCGGTTAAGCATCCGACTTTGGCTCAGGTCATGATCTCGAGATCTGGTCTGTTTGTTCAAGCCCCGTGTCGGGCTCTGTGCGGACACCTCCGAGCCTGGAGCCTGCTTCCAATTCTGTGTCTCCCTCTCTCTCTGCCCCTCCCCACTCACGCTCTGTCTCTCTCTCTTTCAAAAATGAATAAACATTAAAATTTTTTTTTAAAAAAGAGTCTCTTGTTGTGTGTTTCCTTGCACCTTCCCACATAGAGTTTTTAACGATTACCTTAACTCTATCTCCAACTAATCAACATGAAAATGGGAAGATCTAATATAGATCATGTGATAATATGAAGAACAGTGGGAATTATCCAGATACACTTTCCATGCCCCTCTCATTGGCAATAATGGTTTTTAGGCAGAGAGTATAAAATAGATAACTATTAATCATTGTACTGCGATAGCAGTGTGAAGGCTGTGAGGTTATAGTCCCCCAATAAATACCTCCCAGAAGGGCCAAAGCTGATATTTGATGTCCTGTTATTATTTTCTCAAAGGTTGTTATAAATCAATCTTACCTGCAGAATCTACAGAGGATTAAATAAACATTTAGGATTTGATCAAAACAGGCTTCTTCTAAATGTTTTTTCCCAATGTTCTAAGTCTTTGTGACTAAATTCTTGTGATATTTTACCTTCTTTTCAGTTACTCGGATAAACATTAGCACCTTTGAATTACTGACTCACCCTTAAAACTAATGACACGTTATACTGTATGACCCAATATAATTGATAGAATTAGACCATGCCTCTTCTGACTTCCCTCTAAACAAAGAAATCTTGTTTTCCAGGTAGAATGAGGAACTCAAAGAAGGTAGAACAGGGATTGCTATAGGGCAGCTGTGATCAGGTCTCTCAGGTGTTATCAGTTGGGGGAAGTATAGATACGTGGATTCAGTAAACCAAAATCAAGGTATACGTTTCAAAAATGTGCAGCCGATGAATGGATGAGATGGAAGCCATCTTATTCCCAGGACCCCTGTCGTATTAGGACAAGAAAATACAATTGGTTAGGTGTTTCCCACCACATCTCCCAGCGCAATGCCAATTCATTATCAAATACCTGGAACATCTTTACCTTGCATTGTGCATGCAATAATGTCCCAAGGGACACGAGTCACACATGAGCAAACACATATTGGGACAGAGAGTGAACCAAACTGGTGGTAAAAACATGACCTTCGTCCATAAGGCCAAATCATTTTATTTTGATTCAACACTACAATACAGTATATATCCATTAAAAAAAAAAAAGAAAACTCTATAGTGTGTATAAATTAGTCCTTCCAATCATCAATTCTTTTCTTTCCCATTACAGCTTTGGTACAATGTGATTTCAGTATATAATTTTTAAATACTTGTAGCATCACAAACTCAACACAAAGTACAAAACTAAGAATCCAAATGAGGGATATATTATAATCTACACAGTGGTGTTCAGTGGTAGGAGAAAATCTTACCTTGATGAATTCATGTCACTAGCTAAGCTATAAAGGCGTACCTAGCAGACATGACAGAAATATGCACCATTAACCAGCTAATGTGTGTATTTGTCTTTGTGGGGTTTTCTTTTTTTTTTCTTTTTTTTTTTTTTTTTTCAGCATA
>NW_027528417.1:1814222-1849834 GCF_008692635.1 Crocuta crocuta
TTTCTTTTTTTTTTTTTTTTACAGAATACCGGCAGCGACCCTCTGAGTGTTGAGAGAATGTGTAAGTCCTCGGCCAGTGTCCCACCTTGTTCCTCTTGCCTCGGTGGCCATGACTCATCTCGAGAAACGTCCCACAGCCAGAGCGCTCAGAATTTGACCTGCCACCCGGTGTTGCTGACATTTGCACAATTTGTCCGGCAGCTAGCCGCCATCACAGGGACAGTGCTGGAGGGGCAGTGTGGACCGATCAGCCTAAGGTTGTTCTGAGGGGTCGGCGGTGTGACGTTACAGTAAACAGGCATCACGGTGGCCTGGAGGGACCCTTGACCTGCCTGGTTAGGTAGTATGATTGCCTGTTCGTACGACTGCTGGGGCAGCCCTTGAGAGCCCTGGGTCATTGGCACCTGGAGGGAGACACAAGAGAGAGAGCCCATCGTGAAGAGGTTGTGTTTGCGGGTCCAGGGAGCTACCGCCGTGTCACAAAACATACCCAAGCGTTTGGGTTAGATCTAACTGGTCACCCATCCCGGACTGCCCTTTTATCAACTGTTTTACATCGGGCAAGTCACATAGCCTCTCTGATTCCCTAGACCATTTGCATAATGACACCTGCTCAAAGGGCCACTGGAAGCCGTGCAGAGATGATGTACCGGTGCTGGGACCTATCTGGTGAATGCTCGGAAGGTGCTGGTTCAGAGCTTCCTTCCTTCCTCTCCTGTTACCTTCCAGGGACTAGTCTGGATCTCCCGCTCCGGCTTTCGCTCGGTGGGGAAAGCCGCACTCCCATCCTGGTTTTCTGCAGATACAGTGGCCTCGAATCATCTACAGCAAAGGGGGCTCTTGTCTCCTTCGTCCCTCCCTCGCTCTCAACCTGCAGCGTCAGAGAGCACGAAGCTGGAGGTAGAAAGCGATGCAATGTGAACAAGCACTGTCAGCGTAGGAGGGCCGAGGACAGACTTCTTATTTTGCTTTGGTTTGTGGCTTTGTTTGTTCGTTTGTTCGTTTCAGAGCCAGAAGTAGCTGGTGCAGCTGTATTTCATGACCAAAGCATTTCCCTAACCCTTCGGCGTACTTCAGGAAGTAAATCACAAAAGGGTACGTGATATTTTTTAAATGCCCGGGATGGGTATAGTCACGAAAATGCAGTTGGTAGACCCTCTGCACACGCCCTTTGAAGAAACCTGAGCTGCCCTCGTTCTTTTAAGTTAAAATTGTGGTAAAATGAACTTTCGGAGGCTGTGTCCAAAAATGAATGGAAGCTTGTCATGAAGGCTTTTTCCCAAGAAGCAAAATTTCAACGGCCTATCAGAAGGTCTTCACGAATGACACTTTAGGCTGTAGAATTTTTTTTCCATGAGCGGAAGTTTCAATAACTTTAGCAGGACATTCAAAAGCCATGGTAGTTAGAGAAGCATGCCTGTCCCACTCTACTTTTCTTCTAAGCTTGATTCAAAGTCAACCACCCGCAGGTGCTGGGAGCTGCACCCCCCCCCCCCCCCCCCCCCCCCCCCCCCCCCCCCCCCCNAAGCGCTACTTTATAAAGCACAATTTCCGAAGCTGCTGACGCACACCTGATAAGAAGACATTGCTGGGTAGGAGACCATCAGGCTCTGCACCGGTGCCGCAGGTTGGGTGCGCATCACGCTCTGGTTCTGAGGAGGCGGCTGCTGCACACCTGTGGCACCTTGGAACCCCTGCCGCCCAGACAGGACTGGCTGGTAACCTGCAAAGAAAAACCACCTTTTGACCCGGTTGTGCCAGGAAGAACACAATGGATATGTCACAGCATCAGAGTGCTTGGTCACAAGGCGCCCTTCAGACGCCCTTCGGCACTGCGTTATACAGATACTGATTTCCTAGGAAGGTCTCCTTCTGCGCTAAGAGTGGACAAGGGACGATGCCAAAAAATTTGCTGATATTCACATCCTGATGCAGAACGATCAGTGAAGACAATTTGACGCTGGTACTTTTTTTTTTTTTTATGGTACAAAGACAGGAACCTCCATTGGTATTGTCTGACAGCTATAAATTATACCTCTCGTATTTGTTGTTTGCTTTGTTTCAATGATATCTGGAGTATTCACACACGATCGGGTGGTTTTCCTTCTAATTAAATTGACTCATTCTCTTACTATCTCACCTTTCAGCAAAAGCTCATTTCACCCAGGGATCATCAAAGTGGCTTCTGAGTTTGTGTCTTCCATGCCCTAGTGAACAAAATGATTCACCCTCTGACTAATTCAATGTTCAATGCCTTGGACAAAAGGCAGCAACTAGAGGAAGATGTGGCATGCTTTTTACTGTTTCAACACCAACTCCCAGGAGAACATTCTGGTAAAACACTCCAATAAGTGACCGTGTACCATGAACAGATAATACAGAATGCAGCACAATGCAGAGTGTATCTGTTGTGTCCTTGTGAGTGGGTCAGTTGCTTGGATTTCTTTTCTTTTTTTTGAAGTGGATCACAATTTATTTCTTGTGATTATTTTAATCCCCCCACAAGTGGCTTAAAATGCATTCTTTTTTTTTTTCAAGTTTTTATTTATTTATTTTGAGAAAGAAAGGAGGGGCAGAGAGAGAGGGAGAGAGAGAATCCCAAGCAGGCTCCATACTGTCAGTGCAGAGCCCGATGCGGGGCTCGAGCTCATGAACGGTGAGATCGTGACCTGAGCCAAGATCAAGAGTGGGATGCTTAACCGACTGGGCCACCCAGGCGCCCCAAAAATGCATTCTTAAAAGAAGTGAGCTGTTCTTATAAATTCTGGGAAGAAGGTTACAATTACATGAAAATGATGTGGTGGTAGAAATACAAAACAGATTTACTTCATGATGTAAAACAAGGTCTTTCCAGAGCTCGTACCATGAACCCTACTGACTCCTTTAGAGAAAGTGGAACCATCGACTTAACACAATTCTCAGAAAATCTTTAAGATCTTAGATTGTTTTAAAACACAGACACTAAGCTATGGTTGACGGTCAGATTTAAAAAATGGAAACAATCGATATGCATTGTCAATAAATAACCTGTATTTCGAGAGCACATGAGAGTTTTCACTTTCTGTGGAGGACAGTAAAGTTATATTCCAGTCTTTGGCAGAGGACAATATCTTGCTCTCCTCTGGCTTACATCCAAGCGCCTTCACTCAACTTAGAAATACTGTGGAAACAATGGCTTCCAAATAGTCCCTGAGTTAGGAGATGAGCTCTGCTGGTCACACCACATGGAAACAAGCTATCTTCAGTCTAGAACACCTGAGACAACAACCTTTCTGGGGAAAGGCCAAGCTAGAAGCCCTACCCTGTGCCTGCTGCTGGGGGTGGGGAGGTGGCGGGCAAGGGTGGAATTTAGAAAACCACCCTTTGATCTTTCTGTGTCCCATTGTTTTACCCTCGCGTTAGTCACCCTACTTCAGTCTCCAAGTGGTTTTAACTTATTGAGTTCTTTTAAGTTTTTAAAAGGACATCACATATTAAGAATATAATTAAGAGTAACGGCCATCTGCCCCTGCATCTACTTTGTGCCCACAGTCAAAGCCTTCCCTGGACATGCTCTGCAGGCTGACGTAAGACTCAGAACATCAGCTCATGGGGCTGCATACCTAGGAGGTTTACAGGTTATACAAAAAAGGAAAGCCCATCAGACTTCGAGAACAAGAAATTGGTATGAAAGCCATGTCATGGTCCTCACTGTCTCCCAGAATACCTCATACACAGAGGCACCTGGGAGACATTTGTTTTAACATTGCAGACAGACCGAGTTTCATTGAGCTTTGCTTTAACACGCTCTGCAGATACTGCGTCTTCTACAAATGGAAGGTTGGCAGCAACCTCCCTTCAGACGAGTCCATTGGCACCATTTCTCCAACAGCATTTGCTTGCTCTCATCTTTGTGTTACATTCTGGCAATTCTCAAAGCCTGTCAAAGTTTTTCATTATTATGTTTGTCATGGCGATCTGTGATCAGTGACCAGGGACCGCACCTCATGGAAAGCTCAGATGACGGCTAGCCTATTTTAGCCATGGGTATTTTTTAATTATGGTATGCACATTGCATTTTTAGACATAATGTAAATAGGCTACAGTACAGTGCAGTGTGAACGTAACTCTTATACGCAGTGGGAAGCCAAAAAAAAATTCGTTTGACTCCCTTTATTACGATCTTCGCTTTGTTGCAGTGGTCTGGACCCGAACTCGCCATGTCTCTGAGGTACATCTATCCTTGCAAACAATTGTTTTCTATTCTTTCCCTTGCCTAGATATACCACCCTAATGCATATATCCATTGGCCCTGAAAAATTCTGCTCTTTTACTATTTTTATGACATTATTCCTAGCTGTATCAAACTCATTCTAGCAAGAATTGTTTTACGTGTAGGAAAATAACTTGCTATGAATGTAGAACACTTATCACCAACAGTCTTCCTTACCATTTAATTCCACAGCAAAGAACAGACAATGTGAACACACTTTACAGTCCATATAATGGTAAATGTAATAGAGCCTTATTTCTGGCTGGAGACTCAAAGCACAGGTTGAAAAGGTGAAGGACATCTTTTGAAATTCTGACTTCTATCTGGGAAAATGGTGAAAGCCCCATTGGTTTTGCAGAACATACGTAGGTAAGATGAGAACAAAAAGGGGAGGAATGAAGGGGGCGTGGGGAAGGAAAGAGGCGGTGGCCTTGCTTCAAGAGAATATTTATGTATTTGCTTATTGAACCCTTCCATTCTCTCACAGAGCCGACTTCAAAATGTTCAACAATAAACTGACATAACCTATGAGAGATACATTTATTACACCAGCTCTAAACCAAAGTAGGGGTGAAAGGAAATGAGTCTTTTGTTTTTAAGTTTATTTACTTATTTTGAGGGAAAGAGTGAGAGAGAGAATCCCAAGCAGGCTCTGCATTGTCAGCCTGGAGCCCAACATGGGGCTCGAACTCACAAACCAGGAGCTCACGACCAGAGCCAAAACCAAGAGTCAGATGCTTAACCGACTGAGGTGCCCAGGTGCCCAGTCTTATGATAATAGAGCCGTTCAGACCTACAGAAGCAGAATGTCTTGATAGGAAAAGGAAGTGCACTTCAAATAATATTAAAGGAGAGAGAAAGCTTCTGGGGGCTGTGTGGTCCCATCGCGGTCCAGGCCCAGACCTGGGGGTGTGATGCATCTTTGCGGAGAGCACTGATGCAGTGCACAACAGTGGCTCCCTCCCCAGGCGAGACTTGTGAATGTAAATAGTAGTGCAGAGACACCAGCCCCCAGCTCTGCACTGGGGCCCCGCGGTAAACACGCTTAAGGCACATAAAGATACGTGGGGGAGGCGAATAATGCTCTGAAGTTTCAAAATGAAAACTTAAGTGAGGGGAGGCCCAATTGACATTCATGAATCCCATCGTTTTCTCCACACGCTCCCCAGGCAAGAGATCGACACCTAGGATTGTTGCCCTGGAGCTGCCCGTTTCCTTAAGTGACGTTAGAGACGGAAGGGTGCAGCAAGGTGCTGAAGACAGAAGGCTTTTTGGATGTGAATCTGAGCCTTGGTCCAGAAACAGACCAACAGAACTGCTAGACCAGTGACCTAAGAATGAACCAACAGCATCTGCCCGGGACACAGCCCACCCGAAGGCGAATTGGCAGAGTTAGAGGGAACCTGCTTGTCTCGTCTGTTCAAATGAGAAATGTGTTCCGGTTTGTCAATTCTTGGCTGTGAAATGATCACTTTTTCATATTTATTGAGGATTCGCGAGATATAATGCATCTTACGAAACAGAAACAGCCACCGTAGCTGCCCTGTAGGCTTGCTATGGAAATCATAAAGACATTAGCTGTTTTTATTTCTTTTGCAGCCCAGATTAATTCAATTTTCAAGTCCACATGTATCATTTGTTTTCTGAAGGTAAAAAGGTTAGGAATGGATGAACGGCTCCTAGCAAATAAAAAAAATGCACTCTGTGGAGATTGAAGGGCTGAAAGATTAAAAATGTCTGGATCTTATCAATCTGAAAACGGAATTGTGTTCTTCGCGAAATACAACAGCTATTGAATACTCTTTAGTTTGAGGATAATTCATTAATATTCTGCCAAGGAAACATTTCTCCTCATGTGCCACAATTATGAAAAATCAGAATGTAAATTGATGTGGGACCATAAATTGGCAAGATTGTGACGGACCTTATTTTAACTAGGATTTGAATACTCTGTTACAGATCCAACAATCGGAAACTGAACGAGATGGCAAAGTAGCAAACTGTATTTGCAGGGTATTGCTGCCTCAGCTGTTGTTAGTTACAGATGTGAAGACGGGAAAATGAGCAGTTAAGAGGGCAAGTGTCTACAGAACAAATTAATGAGAAGGGAGCCAGTTTTTATCACCTCCGCCAAACCCACCCGAGCGTTGGAATGAACATGCTGTGTTAATTAAGTAAAATATTCGTAATGTGGTGGACTGTCTTCAAATACTAAAATTAATAATTTTAATATGAAAGTTACTTATCTCGGAATGATAAGATGTTGATATTTTTCTATGTTCCTAGGGGACACATGAGCTATCTCTGAATCCAAATTCTGCTCCTTGTAAATAGCTTTGAAATGGAATTACAGTAGGTCAACTGTGGCAGGGCTGGTGAAGAATATGAAGAAAAATGCTGATTCAGAACTGGCTTCTCCCTCTGCTGAATTTTTATAGTTTGTGCCTTGTGCCATTTTTCAATATCTTCCCAGTTCGCCTTCTTGGGTGCCCATCAATTCCTTCACACTTCCATCTTCTTTGAAGATTTTCCATTATAGATGAAATAACTAGCTATATTTGTTGATCGCTTAGTCTAATCCAAACAGTGAGTTAAATGCTTTTACCTTTTGTCATGACAATCCCATTATGAGATAGTCACTATTACTAAATTCTTTTTACAAAAGAGAAGACTGACTTAGGTGTAGGGTTTTTTTCAAGGACACACAGCTACTAGGAGGACAGGCTCAAATTTTAGTTGTGGTTTTCTGACATCAGTGCCCTTGCTGATACTCACTAAATTGTAGGAATATTTATTATACATTATTCCAATTTTCATACCCTAACAAATCCTTGAGTGTGTCAGGTATTTAGTGGCAATTTACTGCATTAATTATTTCTCAGTAATTAAAAAAATTAAATGGACAAGGATTATAACTCACGCTTTGTTGAAGACGATCTTGTTAGTATCAAAGAAAGGAAATCAAAGGCAAAGCATAACTTCCCTGTCAAAACCAACTCCTACCACTCAATAGCAGTTTTACAGTCTTCTTCCTCAGATTAGGGGATACCAGATAAGCAGCTGGGTTGAAATAGGTAGGGGTAAGTCAAACAGACTCTAGTCCCTTCATTCACCCCATTAGTTTCTAATAAGCTGATACTATAGTTTTCAATTACTAGGACCATTTCAAATAATAGCTCTCTCCACACTCTTTGAAGACTCTGTATAGCTACTGGACTGTTTTCTCAAAATGATCTTGAAATATCAGGTAAAATTAACTTGTGTCTATATTAAATGTAAGAATTATCATTTGACTGTTCTAGGCAACTGGTTGCCTCTGGGAAAGTCAGTTGGCCTTTGGAAACAAAACTAGTATTAATAGTTTGGAAAGATAAAAATAGGCAAGAGAAAAGAGGTATACTGAGGCTCTGCGTCTGATCTAGGATGTCAAGGAATCAAGGAATCAAGATCCCCCAGGCCACTTAGAGATGGCTGTACCTTTGGAGTTTATAGAGCTATCATTATGCTCTAATTCTGTGAATACTATGGCTTTCTTCCAACTTTTATTTGTTACCAGGGCACTGTCCCTATGATGGGGAGTCCTTTTCCGTGTCATCTATCTATAGCATCTTGGTGCTCAAGGTAGCCTTGGATAGAGAGGATGGATATGCAACATGGTATCATGGTATCTCTACGGTTTTCTGAAAGAGGAACCACTGTCTTATGCTTTAGAGAGGTGGACTTGGGGTAATGGATACCCCTTGCCTGCCACCCCACCCTCATGTAAGGTGGATAATGGCCTTGATCGATTAGCTCACTTCAGGCCTTCCAGAAGCAGAGGGCCCTCAGATACTAAGGAAGACACATGATTCTGGGCTTTGCAGATGCTGGCCTGTTCCAGTACAAATCCCAGGTGTGACAATGTAGGCCAACTGGGCTCAACTTTGACAAACAAGGTGTTAACCTTTTGAAGCACTTGCCTCTACGCCAAACTCCCAATCTATGTGGCCTAAACCCTAAGTAGAACGTTTCAAACAGCAGAGCAGTATACTGGTGTGCCTGGGCGGCTCAGTCAGTTAAGTGTCTGACTCTTGATTTCTGCTCAGGTCATGATCTCATGGTTCATGAGATCAAGCCCTACATCAGGCTCCATGCTGGCAGCGTGGAGCCTGCTTGGGACTCTCTCTCCCTCTCTTTCTGCCCCTCCCCTGCTGAGGCACTCTCTCTCTCTTAAAATAAATAAACGAAACTTTAAAACAAACCAAAAAAACTCACCACCACCACCACAACAACAAAACACAGAGGAGCAACATAAACTAGATTGGAAAACATTTTTTATCTCTAAACATGTCAAAAAACTAAGATATATGATAAAAACACCCAGCCTGGAAACAGTAATCAGACACTGTTCTGTTCTTACAGATGAAGTAAAATAGCATGAAACGGTCCTACGACTTCAAAAGGAGAAGTGCAATCAATTCCTTTTTTTTTTAGCTTAAAGCCCATCATGTCTTCTTTCATCTTTGTGTAAGCATCTGCTTCCACTTCATTTACGGGCTGTGTCTACACCCTTCCTCTTCTCTCCGTCTATTATCCTGTGGTATTCATTGCATAGGGACACGATGCAGAATGACCTGTAGGGACTCTGCACGGGAACGGGCGTGATGCGGCTCATGTCCTGGCAAAGACCAGTCCAACCTAATGAATTTGAGGAAGGCTGTGACAGGCTTTACGTGGGACTATGCTTCCTGAAGCTGTAGCTTTTCTTCGCACGTGTTCTTTTGCTCATTAGCTTTCATGCTGCACAGAGTATAATTCTTAAAAGCCTCTTTCCTGTCCCCGGAGAACATCACACATGGGTCATTTTCTAATGGCAGTACACATCAGATGAACCAGCCTATTACTGCCAGCTCGGGGGCCTCTTCACTGCAATTATACCATCCTGATCCATGTTATCGCAACTACAAAGCTAGTTTTCTTTCTGTCTTTTTCTTAAATCAGGGCAACATGAGAGACATTGTTGAATGACTACAGGAATGAATCATGCACGGACTTTCAATGAACACCTCCGACAGGAGCTGCACTGAATCCCATTTTAAATGGAAGAGGCTGTCATATTATTGAAGTCATTCTCTGAACTTTCCCGGCCCAGAGGGCCATGCTGACAGCCAGAGAGCTTCAGCAACCCAGAGGGAGAGAAGCTACACAAAAGACCCGCACACGTTTTACCTTCTTAATGAGGCTGCTGCAAGGCTGCGCGGCTTAGAAGACAACGCCGTGTTCCTGCATCCCTGCACTTGTGTCCGAGTTAACTGTGGGCATCATACAGCCGGGCTGGTGACAGCCAAGTGCCGCTGAGGCACCGTGAGAACCTCTCTTCTCAGACTAGGCTTGGGGCAAAGTCAAGGTTGGGAATGGCTCTAATCACTGCCCCTGTAATATCGCGCTGCTCTCCCCCCTTCCCCGTGGGCATCTTCATTGACGATTTGGTGTTGATCAGCCAGCTCGAACAGGATAATTGTGAGGTCGGATGTCACAGGGTTAATATCACTGTGATCAAGGAACCATCCCTGTCACAGGGCTGCAGGCTACAACCTGGCCCCGGCTCCATATTTTGCAAATAAGTGCTGTGGATGCAGATTGAATCTGTAGAAATCCATCTGTCACTACAACTAGAAAAACGAGTTCACAGGCAACGAATGGGGAATCAAAAGTGCCTCCTTGATAGAAGAAAGCATTCTACGTTATTTTTCCCAAGTACCCAAAAATAATTATCTTCTTTTCTTCCACTCCAGACTGCCAAGAGTTCTTATCCAAACCTTACTCTAGTGGCAGATTTAAGAGTATTATTGTTCTACTGACACGGTCTTCTCAAAGGGAACAGCACTGATCTAGGACAGGGACAATGTGGACCAGAACTAAAGCAGCGGAGGTCGGAATGGAGAGAAGGGACATATACTGAAAGAAATTTACAATGTGAATTGTGAGAAACCGGCATCTTGTAGTGTTCGTGGTATCACATGCTGGATGGACGTGGACTGACTGTCCCACCGTCACGAGTACCAGTCACCCACTGGAAAACTGACTCTCTGCAAAACAAAAGCTCTGATTTGTATTCTTGTCCACTTCCCTGGTGTAAACATTCCCACCGTGGCCCGTTTCAAGCTTCAAGCATCTTAACAACTCGCTGGCAAGGTTCCTGATTTTTTTTTAACAGTTGTGCTTGTGAGCTGGAATGAGACAGCTCAGCACAGTGAAGCCACTGACCTAAATTCAATGCCAAGCAATCATCAGATGTTCAGTTCAGTTCAGTTCCTCTGTTTTTTTTTTTTTTTATCATTCCTTTTCAAGTCTTACTTACTCTTTTCTTTGACATTTTGCATAAGAATGATTATAAGAGCCATTAGGACATGAGTGGGGCAAGTGGTAGAGCCCAGACATGAAAAGAACTTGCAGGACTATCTAAGATGCCCCAGGACAGAAGCCCGTCTCAGACTCTAGGATCCCTGACAGGGAGATGCCCTTGTGGTGTGAGTGAGGAAATGGGGAGCCTGTGAGGGAAGGCTTCCAGGAGGTCATTTTGAACCTGGTATTGGAAGATGAGTCAGTGCATGCTAATGGAGTGGGATGAAGTGGGAATAACCACGATAAAGGAAGGAGAACACATGGGGCACCTGGGTGGCTCAGTCGGCTGAGTGGTCGATTTCTGCTCAGGTCATGATCTCACGGTTCCTGAGTTCCAGCCCCGCATCAGGCTCTGCGCTGACAGCCCAGAGCCTGGAGCCGGCTTCAGATTCCATGTCTCCCTCTCTCTCTGCCCCTCCCGTTTGCACTCTCTCTCTCCCCTCAAAAATAAATAAAATGTTTGGAGCAACATGGGAAAAGCTAAGAGATGTGGGAAATATGTTTAAGGACTCTAAGTATTTAGAGGCAGCAGCAGGTTAGAAATGAGAAAAGGCAGTACAGGGGGAGAGAAGGGGAGTTGGGTTCAAATCCTTGGGCCTTGAACACCATTTATGAAACTNGTCTCTCTCTCCCCTCAAAAATAAATAAAATGTATGGAGCAACATGGGAAAAGCTAAGAGATGTGGGAAATATGTTTAAGGACTCTAAGTATTTAGAGGCAGCAGCAGGTTAGAAATGAGAAAAGGCAGTACAGGGGGAGAGAAGGGGAGTTGGGTTCAAATCCTTGGGCCTTGAACACCATTTATGAAACTGGAACTTAAAAGTGGAAAGATTTAGGGTGCAATGTAAGGTATTTAAGCTGAACAATGAAATGACAGATGGCCCTTTCATAAAGATTCCTCAGAAGCCACTTGGGGGTTACATACATGGAGGTAGAGAATCTCCTCTTGGGAGGCCATGGCAATCACCTAGGGTAGAGACAATGAATACATGCGCCAAGGAGGAATGGTAGGGGTGGAGAGAATGGACACATCAGAGACATACTTAGCATGTGAACCATCAGACATTGGCATCTAGGAGCTGTAGGGAGGAGTGACAGGAAGGAGGAACCCGAGAATCAGCCTCAAGTTCTGTTTTGGTGAGGGGTGTTGACTGTAGTGCCCTCGCTGTGAATACAAGTGGGACAAGTAAATGGAGGTAAGCAGGAAACACACGAGCAAAAGAGTTCTAGAGCTCAGGCCATCAGCGTGTCTTAGACGTTCAGATTCAGCGGTCGTCAGGGTATTGCTGCTCTTGGAAGACAGGATATTCATGAGTGGGTACAGACTGGGGAGACAAACCACATGGAGCCCTAAGGCGCATCAGGATTCAGATACGGATCTGAGAACATGACACCTGAATAGGAGAATGAGGAGTGATGGAAAAATTAGGAGAACCAGAAGAGAATGGCAGGAAGGCAAAAAAAAGGGAGAGAAGTGTTTCAAGAAAGGGGAACGTGCCAATGACTAGTGCTGCAGAATTTCTGAGAGAGAGAAGAAATAACTCCTGTGGTTCAAAGATATACTGGTGATCTTGACAAAAGCAAAGGCAGTGATGGACAAAGCAGGCAAGCCCGAAGGCAAAGGAAAAAAGTGGATTCCTTTGAAAAGTCTGACAGTGCGACCAAGCTGTGAGCAGAGAACAGAGCAGAGAGCTAGAGGGGCGTGTAGGGTTGCCAGGATTTGTGGGTTTGTGTTGTCGCTGTTTTGACATGGGATGAATGGAAGGGTTTTTATATTTTGGAAAATGAAGTAAAGAGAAAAAGATTTAAAAATCTGGAAAGAATAAGAAGATGTATGAACTTGTCATGAGTCACAGTACATTAAACATCAAGGGATACACACAATCGGGAAGTCTGGGACCTGAGTGACAGAGAGTCTGCATTTTCTCTCCTACCCAGCTGATAGCTTCCAGTGTCACCTCCTCACTATTATATACCTCATCTAACCTAGCAGTAAAACAGCTTGGGCCTTTCCTTTCTGCCAAGTTCGCTGAAGACAGGACGGCGCAGAGAGCTTATGAGGAGGTATGACAAAATGCCGGAAGAGAATTTGAGAAGGCAACAGAGGACACCCAAGATAACTTCTGACAAGAAGCTGAAGGAAAGAGGCCCTTATTCATTTTATGAATCTGATTAGTGTTTCATTCAATAATGAATTGAAATAATGAAGAAAGTCTTGATTAGAAGTGAATGAAAAGCCCCTGGTCCCAGGACTGTCCATCCAAAATCAATCAGTAGGATCCATTGATATGAGGACCTGCTGTATGTTATCTGCCAAAGTAGACGATCAAGTGAAATTTCCATAAAAACAAAAAGAAAACAAGCCTCAGGAAGATGTCCTCTGTTACACGTTGGACTTTATATTCTTTGAACAAATGTGCAAAAATGCCAAGGACGAATGTTTTCAAGATTTATTTTTTCTGATTTTTCCTTAAGGTCTGAATAGAGCTGATCAGTTAGTTTTGAACTTCAGGATGCCAAAACTTAAAAGTTCAACTTATTTACATTCACTTACAACCCAAGAGTGAGTGATTATCTCTAGATTATGTAATGTGTAGCTAAAACAAAACAAAACCCACCACAAGCTTGATATAAGTGTATGCATTCTACCTACAGCTCCAAGAACACTGTGGAGGTAAACCTTTGTACTGGTCTCTTTATAGGGTTTGGACAACATGACTTCCGATTCCCTAAAATTCTGTCTCTTTATCAATACTCAACAGATGACCCCAAAACAAAGCCTCTGGTAGCAGACGATGTCACAAGTCTAAGCGCCAATAAAGAGACACTTTCTGTTCATCTCCATAATCACTTGTGGTATTCCTTGGTAACAGCAATAAGGATGTTAATCTCACCATGTCAGGAACTGTTATATAAAAGGGTTGTTTCATCTGGATTGAGACAGTGATCAGAAGTCTTCAGCCTTGTCTATACAAATACAAATGTGCTCATCTTTTCAGCTGGAATAGAAGGCCACGGTCAATCTGTAAATCTGATGTCACAGTAATTAAGGTGAAAATGAAACTGTGGAACAAATGGTGTGTCCTGAAGACCCTTTCAATCACCCCTTTGGGGCAGGCTGTCTCCCCAGGACCCAGTAGTTTTGTTTTCTAATGGCCTGCTCCAGGGTAGGAAGCTCGAGGATTCAGATCATTCATTTGTTAATTTTTCCCTTCAACTCCCGGCATCCGAGGGTGATACTCACATGTCACATGCTTCGTTGCTTTACAAGCACCCCAGTGGAGCCCAAGAATTTTAAAATAGTCACACTTTTCTTACTAGAGGTTTCTTTCCAGGCTGAGGAGGAACCCCCTTACAAGGCATAGCTGGCTCTCCAAACCTCAGGCAGAGGGAGCCCTCTGGGCCAAATGAACCACTGCTCTTTAGTACAATGAGATGATGTCTCACTGTTCCACTCAGTCCTGCCTCAACATCCTCTCTCTATTTCTGATCACCTGCTTCCCCACCTGGCTGGAGCTCTTTTCCCTGGGTCCATGGTTCTCAGTGTTGCCCTGTCTCTGAATAATGCAGAGGGGTGATTAAAACACAAATCACTGGTCTCCAGAGGTATTGGTTCAGGAGGTGTGGGTTGGGGGCTGAGAATCTGCATTTCTGACAGGTCTGCTGTGATGGCGGTACTGCTGATCTGGGGGACCACGCTCCGAGAACCCCTGCTGGACCTTCGTTCTCAATAAATACTTTTGCCTTGAATTCCTGTTGCTTAACCCACTCATTAGTTTTCCCTTTACAAAGTGGGTGATGGGATCTGGCAAGTCACACTCTGTGGGAGGCCACCTCTCCTCTTTGACTTCATGTCCCTTATCTGCAAAAGGGAGACAATCTTCTTCTCAGTGGGTGTGAGGATGGGCTAAGGGCCCCCTTGTAACACACCTCCCAGTATCTGAGCACCTGGCAATCACCAACACATGGGAGTCCCTTCCTCTGTTCTTTGCACTTTCCATCTTGTATGGACTTGGATTATATTTTATTACTTATTAGGGTCCTGCTTCCCAGGGAGATCACGACCCTCAGGAAGAGAAAGTCTATCTTACACATCTCTATCTAGCCCCGAATTCTACGTCCAATACTTCAAGAACCTACTGCCCCTATTACACTCACCCTACGAGAATCCTTGTGTTAACTATTATGTGATGTCGCATAACAGAAAATAAGCCAAAACCCACAAATTTGAAAGAAAAGAATGAAGACATGATGTGCTCAGAACAGAGCCCAAAGACCTGCCCGTGGGTGATGGGCGGCAGGAGGTGAAGGATTTGTCACCTCCACAGCAGAAGGTTTTTGCAAAGCTGACTAGATGTCAACTACCATCTCATATCCTCTTTGCCTCCTGACAAAAAACAAAGAAGTTCCTTCTAACAGCAAATCAAGAGGGCACAGCAGTGTATTCTAAATCCGCCTCTTGCTCCCAAGCTGGGGGCAGAGATAGACCCAGAAAAGGAAAGGGGGAGGAAATACGGGAAGGAGCGGATAAAGGGAGTGGAGGGAGAGAAGGAAAAATGCATCTGAAAGAGACGATGTTTGCCATTCTCAAGTCTATCAGTTAGCATTTGGCGAGGCCTCTGGGAAACCAGATCGGATATCTACAGCCTCCTATTTCTTGGGATGTAACCGTGGGTTTGCTACCTAATGGTTATAGTCCTTGTGGCTGTGCCTCAACCTCCCTTAGTCCTAAAAGAAAAGCAACCTACCTAGACCTCACCTACCTTCCCTGGTACAGTTCGAGCTGATTTCCCTTGTTTTTCTAATCTTGTTGGCTCTCACTAAGCCTGCGGGCATTCAACTTGACCATGGCCCACCCATCTGGAATCTCCTGGCCCACCTCGCTCCAGGTGGTGAGGCTGAGGTTGACAGGGTGAAGAAGGCACTTGCACAGGACCACACACAGAGTTTCCCAGGAACGGGGGACCACATCCCATTTTCCTGTTGGTCGGTTCACCAGCACGCATTCTGTAACGCCTGCTCCAAACAGGACGGACTGGGTTGCTCGGAATATTTTTGTTTCCTAAGTGTTCACAACTAAGGAATTGAGTTGTGTCATTCTGGAAACAATCCATATCCATTTCAAAAATGAACAAGAATGCCATTTCCACACAGGTGAAAACTCGGTTGCTGTTTTCGTATTATTACTACTAAGAGTTTGGAGAGAACATCTTGTGTACCTGACCTGGAGCTCACCTAGCCTGTCTGCAGTAGCTACCAACAGATTTCTCTAGGACAGCACGTAGTAGGGCCTTAGGGAAAGAAAATAAGCATTTTGGAGATTCAGGGAACTCATGAGTTACAAAACCCAGAATCAAACCATCTCTTTGGAAACCTATCAGCCCAATTGTATCCCAACATTTAGATACAAATATTCGCAGTTATTAACCAACAGTTCATATCACGGATCAATGGGTACAATTATCCTCATTTGACAGAGGATGAAATGAAGCACAAGGAATTGAATAGACAGGTCAGGGCCACATCGCCCTGAAGTACCAGACTGTAGTCTACTCCTTTCTCCTCTGCCCCCCACCTCGGGGGCCCGGCAGGCAACAGAATTCCACTCAATGATTCACCCGAAGAGATATTAATAAAGAGAGAATTGCCAAACCAGTAGGCAATTTAAGGGACCAACTAGCGAAGGAGGCACCCAGAGCCTAATGCCAGCGGGGGTGCTCTTTTCACTCTTTGGTCTGAAGGTTTTAGGAGAGGAGGCAAGATTAGCAGAAGCCAGTCAGAGCGGGAGGGGCCCCCCTGAGAACCAAGTGCACATCCAGGGAATGGCAGGGAGACACCCATCTCTCTCTCTCGGCTCTCTGATCTCTTGCTGCTGACGCCTTCCGCTATAAGAGTCACCTGGAATCCCCAGGCCACAGGCAGTTGAGAGGGACAGTCTTCAAGGTGAGAAGCGAAGGAAGGAGAACAGCTAGGCGATGGGGGGAGAGGCGAACGGAAAGTAACGCCACACCCCTTCCCTCCGAGCATTACCAGGAGCATGTTCCCATGATGACGGGGAGCATTTCCAAAGCCACCACACCAACCTGCTCAAATGAAGATTTTAAAGAGAGTGGATAACAACTTTAGCTGAGGTTTTACAGGTCTCTTCTTTTTTCTCCTTTCAAAAATTATCCTTTCTAACACACGATAATATGTCAGACTAGGCACTCAGCATGACTGCTTGGGCAATTAAGTAAATGTTAACTCTCAAATTTGTATGTCATTAGATACTAGGCAGAATATTTGACTCTCTGCCCTACTGCTCGCCTCTCCATTTTGAGGAAATGACAATGTTTGCAGGGAATTGATAATAACTTAGGAAGTACGATTAACTGATGCTGCTGTTTAAATATCCCGTAGTACAAAGGAAAAAGTTAAATTATGATTCAACTCCAGCGGTACTACTCATTTTGTTGGAATCTGACATTTTTCTTCACTGGCAGCAGAACGAGATTGCTGAGATCAAATGGGTAACAAAGGGCAGAGGCTATTTCAGGGGAGACGAAAAAAGAAAAAGGAAGATTTAGCTTATTTCGACAATGACCCTAACTGACTCTTGTATTCCCCATGCTTGTTTGGTTTGGAAAGAGCTCTGTTATAAACTGGTCTTAAATTTAGTACGTACAGCCATGATCTTTTTTCAAATATTTAAAGCAACTATCAGCAAGATGAAGCAGTATGAAGGAATGCTTAAACGAGACTTTAAATAAGACTTCCGTTGTTAAATCTAAGGAGTTTCTGCTTCCTGATGGAATAATTACAGACAGGGGGCCAAAGGTTACCTCTTCTACCCACTGGCCCTGTGACCGGGGAAGTTGTCTAACACTGCTGAGCTTTGTTTTGCTTGCCTCTTAACTGGGAGCTGGCAATTCCCAATTTCCTAGGGCTTTTGTGAAAGTCAAGTCGATATCAGGTAATGAGACTAACATGTTCTTCGGCACCCGGCATTTATTCCATGGTAGTTGACACGTGTTTCTACCACATGATACTACAGAAATGGAAGTATTCTCACTTCCTCCAGAATCGTGTTTTCAATGAAGAACAAACTGGGTATTGATAATACCAGAATGGGCCCCACGTACCGAAACCAAAAACCAAAAACAAAACCTAAAAACCTGGAACTGCCCCTTGACCTGACCACGTGGAGGCAGACTTCGGTGCACCAAATTTCCTTATGAGCCAAGGCACGGTCAGTAAGGGCAATTTACATGGATGTAACCATGGGTAATGCAGTGATTGTACTCCTTTGCCCTTGGATTCTGGGAAGTAATAATCTCTAGGAGCAAAAAACCATCAGAAGTGCTTCTGAACGGGAAGGTAGGCAAAGTACTAGTATAGCCGGGGATGGAAGAGACAAACTGGCCATAACTGGGGAGCAGATGTCCAGGCAGGAATCATTTGGAAAGGCATTTGGCCCCAGACTCCAGGCACTGGGGAAGCACTGCTTTCTGGGCTGTAACTTCCGGAGAGCCAGGGGTACTGTATCTTTTTCTTTCCAGGCTCTACTCCATGTCCATTACCAAAGACGCAGCAGAATGTAAGGCTTCCTTTAATTCCTGTATCTGGTCACCAAATCAAAGCTATGCTTGCACCTCCCCTAGGCTTTGTGTGCTCCCCCTGATCAAAGCACTTAGGAAAAGGAGCGCTCTCCTTCATCCAGAGCTGTCTCAGAGCAAAAGGGTGCTCAGTGCACCCTGGGCTCAGGCAAGGCACCTTTCAGTCTTTTTCTGGTGACATTATTAGGCCCATTGAATAATGGGGCCCCCTGTCATCGCATCAAATATATGACACAAAGCAGCGTCGCCCTCCTCCACATCCCTGGGTCAGCTGCTGTTGCGAAAAGCTGTCCCCTAACTTATTAGACGACTGCATTGCCTCCCCGCTTCTAGAAACCCCGGGATGTTTGCAGAGGGCAGAGAATCTTGCACTTTACAAACATTTCTAACCTACCCATTTTGTACAATTTTTTGTGCTAGACGATTAAACAAGTGATTTTTAAGAATAATTACAATATTTTAATTAACATATTATTGATTATATGATTCTTTCAAATGTAATATTTAATAATATATAATATATATAATATATTGTTTTCCATAACTATGGAAATAAAGGAAACTATGTTTTCCTCAACTATGTAAGATAAAAGATCATGATTTGTGAGCAAATAGCTTTTGAAATGTTGGGCCTGGGCAACTAAATGAATAATAAAATGAGCCTTTTAGCTAAAGACGTATTACAGTACCAAAACAGGTTTGAAACATGCTTTTTAACTTGATTTTGATGATTTTTGTGTTTCATTTCTAACTGATAAGACAAAAGGTTTCATGCCATATACTGCAAGCACTTAACCACACACACACAGAGACACAGACACAGACACATACACACACACACAACATGGTAGATTATAGATAGCCTCTATTCCTTCTAAACAAAAAGCCAAATTGGATGTAAATGTCATCATTTTCCTCTTTTGACCTGTGGAATGCATTTATTTACTTCTAATCACTAGTTTTTCTTTATACGTATCAGCTAAAAGAGCACAAAATGAAGATTAAAATCCATCTCTCTCATTTCTCATATTTTATAAAATATAAGAGAGGCAGGGGCGCCTGGGTGGCTCAGTCGGTTGAACGGCTGACTTCAGCTCAGGTCATGATCTCACAGCTCGTGGGTTCGAGCCCCATGCTGGGCTCTGTGCTGACAGCTCAGAGCATGGAGCCTGCTTTGGATTCTGTGTCTCCCTCTGTCTCTGCCCCTCCCCAACTCACGCTCTGTTTCTCTCAATCTCTCAAAAATAAATAAACATTAAAAATTAAAAAAAAACAATAGAGGCAGATTTGGCAATTATGCATAGGGGGATCATACGTATCTATCAATGGCTGTTGCTCTAGTACAATTATTAACTGCCTTCCTTCTCACTCTCAAATGTGTAAGGGTTCAGATGGTGAACTGCATTGTGACTATATATATGTGTGTGCATACATAATAACTATGCAATATATATATAGGTGTATGTATACACACATACACATATATGTACTTTTACATATACACGTGTACTTTTGCATGTGTGTATACATACATATACATATGTACACATGAATATACTTTTTATGATGATAGTGATGATTTGATTGAAATGAAGTTAGATAAATTTTACCCTGTGTGCTGCCCGTAAATTCCACTGCAACGTCTGTTGCCCTTTCTCTTCCTGTCCTCAGTCAATGGGTCCTTATGCATATAAGTTAAACAATGTATGGCTCAGAATTAACAATATTGGAAATAGGGACACCTGGTGGCTCAGTCAATTGAGCGTCCAACTGTTGATTTTGGCTCAAGTCATGATCCCAGGGTTGTGGGATCGAGCCCCATGTCGGCCTCTGCACTTGGTAGGGAGCCTGCTTCACATTATCTTCCTTGCCCTCTGCCCCTCTCTGCCACTTAGGCTCTCTCTCTCTCACTCTGTAAAATTAAACAAAAGATACTTCAGAAACAGTTTGGCAGATAATTGGGTTCAAAACAAAGCATGAGTGACTTAGCAAGGGCAAGCTCTCTCATCTAATCTACCAACAGCTTCCCACTCAGAGCACATCTTCAGAATTATTTTCCCCAGGGATGGGGAGGGGCATGGAGTGGTTATATTATTTGATGTGTTAATCGTCTTTCAATTGGCCTATTTACTGTTTGTAACAGCAAAAGACGCCCAGAAACCCTGAAGTCCTGATTTTGGGAATTGCTGTTTAATCTCCTCTCTAATCTTTGGAAGAGAACAGAGACAATAGATGTCACGGACAGTTCGTGGGTCAAGGACACTGACATTTAACAATCACAGAGGAGAAAGTATCACATTGAGAATGTACTGAAAGTCTTGAATCCTCTTCCTAGTCAGTTGTATCCAGGCACATGCAAAAAACATTTTGCCTAAAACTGGCTTTAGTAACTCTAGAAACCCAATCACCGAGTCCAGAATTTAAAACTCTTGATCTAGCCAGATAGATGAGCAATTCTCATTCTTTATCATTCAGATATAGACGAATTGGAACAGAGTTCACTTCTCAATTCACTCTTCCAGCAGGATTCTAGGTATTAAAAAGCAGTGGAAGAGAGGGAGGCTGGGCTTAAGGAATACACAGAAACACCTCTGCATTGATGGAAGACCAGCTGAATGTTACTTCGACAAGTTCGGGTGTCTATGACCAATCCGACAGAGACTACCAATGAAAATAACATGCTCCTTTGAGAGATCTTTGTGAATTGAATATAAAAGGGCATCTGTCCTGCTATGGACATCCCAAAGTATAAAGTCTTTTATTTCAATGCCTCTCATTCAGTTACATCTACAGCCATGTTGTTTTGCTTTCCAATCGCTTGCACTATGGAAAATCCTTCTTCATCTCTATTAATTGGTAAGGACATTTTAGGGGGACATCCTCCATCCTACCTCCACTACATTCACAAAGAACGACCCGGCCATCAATATGACACCCATGTAACCGCAAAGACCAGGACACAGACGCTGTCATACCAGAGTGATCAAAACGGGGTCAGCCCGACCTTCTGTTAAGAGTGTCCGCTGAGCTGACACCGCGTGCCATGGTGCTGTCGGGGAACACAAAGCTACAAATGCCCGTATTTAATTAGATGTAGCCAAAGATGTGCTGCGGCACGATAATTAGTTCCATTATTAACTGACCGAAAAACACGTAGAGCTGTTTCTTTTGAGAATACAATTTTAATTAAGGCAAGTTGGTATTTCAGCAGGTGAAGGCCCCTGGAAAGCTTCCATGATGGAATCTCATGACCATTAGGTCCTAAGCGGCCTGGCATTATTAACAAGATCACGATGAAGGACAGAGATGAGCAGTTTAAAAATAGATGATTACGCTGGCTTTACCTGGGTGTGAACGAGCTACTATTGGATAGCTCATAGCCACAACCACATATCTGATGATGCATCTCAGCGGATGCACACGTTATCATCTCAGATCAGGGAAAACGCTTCTCTGGGAGGAAGCAAGGATGGTTACTGTTTTAGTTTGTAGGTACACATTGTCGAGTCATGGAAGGCAGTGTGTGATAGGAAAGCCTCGGCCTTGGGAGACGGGCTCCTTTGTGTCTCTCAGAGGAGTACTTCCCCTTGCCAAACCTCAATTTCCATCATCTGTAAATGAGGAGAGAGACATAACTGATGGCCTCTATCTCCCAGGATTGGGGTGAGGATTAAATAATGGAACACCTGTAAACACAGTATCTGGTGTATGGAAAGCTGCTTTTGTTTAGAACTTAAAAAAATGATTTGGAGTTAGAAATTCACTTGCTGCTAAGAGCAACATCACCCCCAGGGTCTGCCCAAAAGACATCAGGCACTAATAATACGCTGTATCAAGACGATATACTTTTTATTCATTTTTCAAGAGCCAGCTTTAAGTCTTATGAATAATAAGGAATTCAATGCTTAGGCTGAAGATATGGCTACGAAATCCGTTTCTTGAAGTACAAAATCCTTTTGATCTCACTTCAATAAAAAGGGGGAAAATCTATGAGGAACAGCCTGCTGTAGGCAGAAATAATTGCAATCTAATCATGCCAGGCTCGGTCACAGAAGTGCAGTTCTGGAAGAACAGCTGATCCGGGTTCCGGCTCACACCCTACACTGGGAGGCTGACATCAATACGTCAACCGGGGCAGAGGCAGGGAGCTGTTTCTGGGCATCCTAAGCCCTTTAATTTATCTGCAGCTACAGAATCTGTGATCACCACGCAGATGATTGCCCAAAATAACGTGGGATAAAAAGAGAGGAGGATTGTATCGCGTAGGAGTAAATTCAGTGGACCAGAAAGAAAACGGGTTGGCTTCGAAAAGGCGTGATGGATTTGCAATGGAGAATGCAAGGCTGTGGGGACCACCCAGGAGAACGTGAGCTCACCTCTGAATGCAGAAAACGTGCTGAGTCTCTGAAACGCATCTATAACTGATCACTGACCAACCACCTGGCAATCTGAATGGGAGCTTACACCTTTACTCTGCCCTATGGCTCTGAGCAAGTGACTTTCTCACCTTTGGTCTTTTTTTTTTTTCTTTTAATGTTTTATTTATGTCTGAGAGAGAGAGAGAGAGAGAGAGAGCAGGGGAGGGTCAGAGAGAGCGGGAGACGCAGAATCTGAAACAAGCTCCAGGCTCTGAGCTGTCAGCACAGAGCCCGACATGGGGCTTGAACCCACGAACGATGAGATCATGACCTGAACTGAAGTCAGACGCTTAACCGACTAAGACTGAGCCACTCAGGCGCCACCCCCCACCCCACCCCGCCTTTTTTTCCCTTCACCTTTGGTCTTAGTTTCCTCGCTGGGCAGTACGACTATAGAGCTGGGGTCCTGAGCTAACCCGGGGCTTTAAGCTCTCTTCTGACGGTCCAAAAATGAAGCAGGATTGTTTTACTGAAGACAATTAAGTAAACGATTTCTGATGCAAACTCTTTGAGCTCTGGGAGATGTCTCCCAGTTAAATACCCTTTCTTTTGATCCCGTTGCCAAGAGTAGCTGACACTAATACCACATCGACAGATGCCCTCAACTGCCTCAAATCTTAAATGTGTCCAATTCATCAAAGGTTACGTTTCTGACCGGGCACAAAAACCAGCTGCAACCAAAATTAGAACTCAAATGGCTTCAAAGGACAGCTACATTTGCTACTTTAAAAAGATAATAGTAAGCCTGAACCAAATCTGATGGTATGTTTGTTTAAAGAGAGAGAGAGGGAGAGAGAAGGATCCTGCCTAATGTGAATTGGATTTTTATGGAGTCTGTTAAGGTCCGTCTGATCAATATCTTTGGGAAAAAACAAAACAAAGCAACCCAAAAAATTCTCTTAACCTGAAGAAAGGGAGGTCCAAAAAGCATTTTACAATATTTTGTTAATATATATCACTATCCAATGATCTTAAGTCACTTTTGTTCTCCATCTTGAGTGTGATCCCCAAAGAGATGGCTCGGAGTTATTTACCTTTGTCTGATTTTCCCCACTTTCCTTTCCCCGTACCCTCCATAGCAACAAATCCTGCACACACAGCAGCTGCCCAGTAAATACCCGAGTCAATGGTGATGGACTCCCCAGAGCATTACCGCCTGGGATTATGTAACATTTCACCTACACATCTTGTTTCTAAAGAGTAGAACCCAGAGGCCAACAAGCAAAACAGGCAAAGGGCAGCAGCCTACACCTGGGGCAGGGTAGCCAATCTGAAGTCCAGCTGGGAGGAACTTCTACCTTCAACTGTTCTAGTCTTGGTCCTACCAGATGTGAGCCTGTCTCCTTGGGAAGGGCAGTTTCCAGCACAAGAGAGAGGGACTTCTCTCCCAGCGGAGCCACACACAGATGAATGCCATGGCTTGAGGCAAAGCATGTAACTCACTGTACCTGTTTCTTAGGTGAAAACTGAGGAAGCCAGAGGATTCCTTCAGCTCCGACAATTCATGTCCTTAAGGATTCGCCCGTATCGACAGGCATTCTTCTGTTCTACTTTGAAAACCCTGGCTCTTTACTGACCATTCATTCCTTCTCTCTGTCACACCAAATAGCCATCTGACCAAAACAATATATCACGGCGGTGATCTCCCACATCTCTCCCCACTGTTGCATAAATCACCCACATGATCACAAAACGTCCATCAGGGCACACAGGCTCCCGCCTGGGAGTGCAGTCGGCAAGCTACTGTTTCCGGTTTTCACACTTGGTGTTCATACTTCTGCAGCATATCTACCAAGCTCAGAAATGACGCTCAGCGGTCGCGTCGTCAGTACAAGTTGGCAAAGTCACTGCCTGCCAGGGAAGACTCATAATCAAATTGTTACTCATTACAGTGAGGAAGGCTGGGCGTAGTCCAGGCCGTTCTTCAAGGGTCTTCAAAACCATAGCACCACCACACACACACTTAATGCCGTTTGCGGGACAAAGAACGACGTGGTCTTTCAGAACGTTCCTCCCCCAGACCATTAAGATACAAAGCTGCAATTCCAAAAGTAGATGTGGCCTGAGCTATAAACACCTCAAACGGTTCCCATGACCAAGAATGCTGACCCATATTACCAACCTTACTACCAAATAACCCTTAAAGAAACTGTCATTTGGAAAATCCAAGCTCTTCTTTCCCAGGCCAACCTGGTGAAAAGAAATGAGGAGAATGAATAATTTTAGACATCCAGAACACTAAAGTGCCTTCTTTAAGAGAACTCAGAAGCCCAGATGGGGCTCTGCTAGAAAGGGTTTCATATAAAACAGGTTTGGTTTTCATCCCAGAGACAATGAAAAAGCAGCACATTTCAGGTGGGTGTTTTGTTCACTAAATGCTGTGGTTGAGAAGCTTTCTAGCTGCCTTTAGATTTCCACTGATGCAATGGGTTCTTTCAACTGTGACCACGCAGATGGTGGGTCACCTGAATTGTGAAACCTCGTCTCAGTGAGCTGCATATTCCACACTCCCGCAGACTTGTACGCTCTTTATTTTTGTAGTAAGGGGCGAGCTGCAGTGAATTTTCAAGCCAAACCACTATATGCCCTTCTAAGCAAGGCCTTTACTCCCACACTACGTTTCCCTAGCAGATGGCCTTTTCTGTTTCTTGGGGAGGGAGCAGAGCTTTGGCGATAGGAATGTGTATTTTTCTAGGCAGGTAGTAAAAGAAAGTTTGCCCCAAGTTAACATCAAAGAGGCTGCATAAATAAGGATTGCCCTGGGACAGTCTGCCAGACTGTAATCTGACAAATTATTACTCATTATAGTGAGGAAGGCCATCCAGCAGAGGAGTGATGGGGTGTCTCACTAGCAAAGGACAGAGGGAAATAGAGAGTCGTCACAGGGAGTTTAACAGAAGCAAAGCAGGACCGTGTCAAGGAGTCAATATCCCGTCTGGACTGAGTCGTGTACCCAGGGTCCTATCTCCTTGGGAACCACAAAGTGGAGGCAGGCATGGAACACTGTCCCCAGAAGCTCCTGTCTGACACCTTGCGTGTGGGATGCGCAACAAGGCTGCCCTTTATGTTTCAGGGACTGAGGTCTTCCAAGCAAGAGGGGGAAGCATTATCTTCAACTGGGATAACTTCAGACAACAAAGTTTAATCATCTATAATTTCAAGATGTTTATTTATTTTGAGAGAGAGAGAGTGAGCCAACGAGCAGGGGAGGGGCAGAGAAAGAGGGAGAGAGAGAATCCCAAGCAGGTTCTGCCCTGTCAGCCCAGAGCCTGATACGGGGCTCGATCCCGTCAAGGATTTTCTGTCTTCATGTCCCTTTACCTTCGACCCAGGCTTAACACAGGTTGACACCCCACAGACACAATTCCTGTGTCGTCATCCTTTCTCGTTTCCACAGTGTTTCTAACTCCATAGTAAACTGTGCCTTCAAGATGAACTTTGGATACTGAAAAATATCACGCCAGGATGTAAAGAACGCAACGACAATATGAGAATAAATCACAGGCATTTAGTGATAAAATAATTATAAGCAATAATACAGTCATATTATAGTAATTTTGACAAGGATGCAGACGGCCTTCCAATGAAGAGACAAATGAGAGTGAATCGTGCTCAGTTAAGCACTTGAAAAACATGTAACACTCAACATGTTACAATGGAACTTAAAAAAAATTTTTTTTATGTTTTATTTATTTCTGAGAGAGAGAGAGAGACAGCATGAGCAGGGGAGGGTCAGAGAGAGAGAGGGAGACACAGAATCTGAAACAGGCTCCAGGCTCTGAGCTGGCAGTCAGCACAGAGCCCGACGCGGGGCTCGAACCCACGAACCGCGAGATCATGACCTGAGCCGAAGTCGGACGCTCAACCGACTAAGCCACCCAGGTGCCCCAACAATGGAACTTTTAGCAGAAAGCAAATTTGCAAATGGATTCCACACACAAGGGTTGCCAATTAAGTGTGCAGACAACTGTCGGTGAAGGATTGCTCTTGTATTATTGGAGTCAGATGCACTACCATTTGCACAGTGAGGGCCCTACTGTTGTAGGATTGTATAGCTCTTTTCTTTCAAAATACACTGTTATTAAAATTAATGATACTACCATAAACTATCACTTGTTTTCCTTCTTCGAGTGGGTATTTATACAACAACGTTAGTCCCATAAATAACTGGTTTTCTAGAAAAGGAATTGCTAATATGTGTCAGGCAATGTCCCAGATTTTGGGAAAATGAGCAAATCTTCCAAAAAAATGGTGGTTCTCTTTTTACTTAAACTGTTTGGAGTGGAATTTGCAAACTGAATCCATTCTGGGGGACAGTAACCCAGCTCCCTTCCATGGTGGCAAAGAGAGAAGGCAATGGGGTGAGGGCCTGGGAAAGGATATGGGAAGGAAAGAGACAGAATTCTAGAGTCCTGAATCTGAGTACCTATCTCCACCCCCAGCCTTTCTATCCTTTATCACCATCCTCCACCCAGCCACACGTCGATGCATCATGCACACACATATACGTGCATAAACACACCCACACACATTCACACACACAGCACATACACAACACAATTCTCAAGAGCAGCTAGCGGGAAGTTTGATATAAAGATGAAGAACACTGCAAATCATGAGAGAAGGGTGGAAAAATCTAAAATTCCACGATAGGGCACGTGGGTCCCCTCTTGACAATTAAGACAGAAAGAAAGAATTAAAACTTATTCAAACACCGCAATGCACGTATGCACATGGGAAAACATTTGAGCTTTGAAACAAATAAATTAGTCTCTAATTATAAAACCTGGCTTCAATATAGACACTGTTTTCTCTGCTTGGAATGAACCATTGGGGCGATTACAAACAAAAGTATTTTCCTATCACATAAGCAGTGATGGCAAATTCGTTTATAATTATTTAACAGGTTTTCAGTCGAGCCAATAAAAGCAGAGCACACTTTATTGTCCATCGTGCAAAAGAGAGTCCTGAAATACTAATTAAAATCAGATTGTTCTCCTCACTGGGAACTGCGGACGCAACATCATGATGTAATACATTTTCCCTCTCAGGCGTCAAAAGGGTGCAAATCAGGTTTGAGTTCGGGTTTGGTCATTGTCAAATAAAGGGAAAACTGGAGGTCAGTCCCAGAGACCGCAACAGGCAAAGATGCAATTCTGCCGCCTGATTAATCGGAATTAGTCTTTAGAGCTGTCAGTAGAGATGGATATTTGCCAACCACCGGGTTGCTCCACCTCATTCATGCACAGCGCACCCAACAGGAACCATTTGCGTTTCGTCCTATTTCTTTGCGGACTGGTTTCACTGAGACACTGGGGCAGTAAAGCGCTACATGAAGTTTAACCCCCATCGCTAGCATTTAATGCCCACATTACTATAGCAATAATAAAGGAATAAACTGCTACTAAATGATAAGCAGGGGGGAAAAATGGCCGCATTTCTCAGTGAGCTTCCATGATTTCCTTGGAATAGTTCCTTGGATCTTAAAAAATATATTACGAGCTTCCTAATTTCATTTTAGGAAACGGGTTATGATGCATTACAAGTTACACAAATAGAAGTCCTGGAGAGCATTGCATCTATAAAGCATGGAGATAACTTATTGTCCTCGCAAATGATAAGACTGCTAACAGTGGCAGCTGTGATTTATTGAAGCAATTCAAATACACTTGGAAAGTATATTAGCTTTGCCTCTGCCCACAAAGGGCGCGTTTGCGCAGGGCTAGCCACACCAGTGATAAATTACAGACCAGATCCAAGCGAAGGCAATTGGCACATCAAATACCTAAAGGCTCCAACCTGCAGTAAGAATGTGTTTTCCTGAATAACCCCCACACACAGGGGCATCTAGGGTAAGCAAGGAACCAAATTAACACCTGATTGCTTTATTTTTGTGACTGTGTTATTATTTTTTTTAATAATAAAGCTTCTCTTGTTTTCATCCATGAAGAAACTGGCACCTCTCCCTGCTGCATTCAGCATTGCCTGAAGCAGTCACTGTTACCTCAGTAGGGTGCCATTTACAATCCTAACTGCTGGAGATTTACAAATTGCTTCCAGCACAAAACTTGGCAGAGCCAAGTGCCTATATGTTACCAAAGAACCCAAAATGCCCAGTGTCCCCTGGCAAGGAATACAAACATATGTCTCTATGTGACAAGCATTTAAAACCCAGAAAGTTATGTTTCTAGCACTGAGGCAGTGTCCAAAGTCATATAGTTTATGTGGCTGAGATTTGAAGCCAGGTGATCTAACTTCTCAGCTCTTATCTCTAACCATTCTATTCCATAGGGCAGATTATTTATGTCTAGTAATTATTGAAGCCAATCTGCTTAAAAGGACCCGTTTTTATCTTTTCCATCTTTTTCAGTTTTGATCTCAGTAGGAAGAACCTACTTACAGTCAGTTAATTTAATAAGCATTGAAAGCACTGCAGTCATTTACATTTTCACGTCACCTCTTTGCTTCTTGGGATGACTGAGCTTTGTCCCTTGGCAAGAAGGCATGCAAAACCCTGTCCCAGCTATGCCCAATTGACAGGAAGGATCAGTGATTGATTTTCTGTACAACGATGCTTCACTTATGCAATGAACTAAAGAACTCTGGGTAGCAGAGACTACAGTTCACTACATGTTACAGTATTTCTGTGCTAAACCCATGTTTTCTTTCTTCGCTAAGAAGCTTAGCTATCACTCAGAATCAATTTCAGACATGTTTCTAACAAGCTTTGTTATCACGCTCTCAATCCAAATCACAGTAGAAGAAAAAAAGTTGGGGCCAAGGCAATTCTGCTTAGAATTTGACATTTTGACAGACATAAACCAGGAAAAACAAGTGTAGGCCTGGGATATTTAGGGAAAGAACAAACAATGTCATGTTCAGTGTACATACTCCATTCAATAAGGTAACAAAGTACATTTAAGTTCCATTTCTACAAAGGACAATTTTTTTTTTTTTAATTCACCTAAGCAGAATTTTCCCTGTCCTTCAGCAATAGTACATGCATGCAACAACAATGTATTTATTTCACATGATTTTAATTCTGATGCTGTGACTTTATATTTAATCAACAGCACATAGAGAATGACTTCACATCCTCAGCAGGGAAGAGGTTTTGAAAATAATGAGCGCTAACCTGCTTACCATATGTCATAAGTAGTTAAAAACCCCCTATAGATTCTGCATATCTATACGTGTATGTGTGTGCATACTGATAGATAGATACGTAATGAATTTCTACCTTTCATATACAAACAATAGAAGTATATTTTTTTTTAGTAAAAGTAGGAGACTTAAATTTACCTTTCCACAACCATTGAGGAAAACAAAATGCACATGTATGCAAACATAAAACTAAAACTTCCACAAAACATTATCCAGGGTTCTTTCTTTTGCCTAGTAGCTCTCTATTCTTGCTGTCCTCTTTTGTGATCTGACAAAACTGTACCTCAGAGGGTCACCTGGAGTTAGGGACACAGGGGTGACATTCAGTAAGGCCAGTTCCTGACTTCTACTCATTGTTTCCTAAACCACGACTTCTTCACAGGGCTGTTGGAGGAAAGCACATAACAATCCAAACTTAATCTTGAAGACCTGGGGCACACATCAGCCCTTGGAGAGAAAAAATCAAAAAGAATACACAGAGAGGAAAAAGAAAAAAAAAACACAATAAAATCTGATGCCACGTCACTTTATGTTGGTCAAGTTTTGTATTTCTAGTGCAAGCTGTCAGGCTTTAAAATCAGAGCATTAAAAGTAATCATTTCTACAAATGCTAGTGTTTATCATCCCAAACTATGCATATAATACAGCTGTAATTTTTCTTGAAGTCTCCAAGAAACTTCACAAGACCTAAAACTATTATTTCCATCAACTTTCTATTTTCTTGGCTTGCCAACAAAAGTTAAACCTTTTACCAGACTCTCCTATGAGACAAGAGGAGGTAGGGACACTTAATTTCCTAAAACAAATAAAAATCTTTTTAAGGCACCTTAAAAATTTTAGCCAGCCTCAGTATTTCAACCCCACCTGAAAGCCATATTTGGACTACAAGATGGTCATCAGCAAAATTTTACTGTTGCCAAACAATTTTTGAGTATTTCTACAAATATTAGGAGGTGATGAAAAATTTGGAAATGATACCACTGAATACTTGATTTCTATACCAGAACGGTGGGATGCCCCTATATAGGCCTCTAAATTGTCACTACCGCCCATTGCGACTTCAAACTCAAGATTATTGTGCTGTACTCACTTGTGTAAAATTTACGAAATTTTAGAGTAGTCCCTAAAAGGCTTTTGATTGCCAAAAAGAGAACCACTGGGTTACCATTTTGGTGCCTGTCGAAGATCCACGTGGCTCCACAGGATTAGGTGAATAGCTCTTTTCCTTACTAGGTGTAATTGCACAGGGAAAAGCAAGGTGGAGCAGGAAGCTGCCGCCTGACTCCTTGCCCTTCACAACGTATGTCAATGACAGGTGGCTGTTACACACACACCAAGACCTCAAAAACGTTATCAAATGCACAAACCAAAGTAGGCAGTCCTTCACAATGTGAACCCACAAGGTAGTGTTGACTCTCTGAAGAGTTGTCCTAAGGCTGCGTAAGAATCCTGCCCTCTTCTACCAAGAGCCAGGTTGGAAGAGAAATATCCAAGAGGGGCAGAAATGAGACAAGCCGGGGGAACTATGAACCAGAAGCATTGGGACCTTAATACACCCACAGTATGTCATTGGATTACAGTAGAGAACCTTTGATAGGTTTCCTCAACCCCAACTTTGAAATCACATTCTTTTAATTTTTTTAAAAATGTTTTATATTTATTTCTGAGAGAGAGAAAGGGAGAGAGAGAGCGAGCGTGAGCAGGGGAGGGTCAGAGAGAGAGGGAGATACAGAATCTGAAGCAGGCTCCAGGCTCTGAGCTGTCAGCATAAAGCCCGATGCGGGGCTCGAACCCACGAACCATGAGATCATGACCTGAGCCAAAGTCGGACACATAACCAACTGAACCACCCAGGCGCCCCTGAAATCACATTCTTAAAAAGACATGCAGAATCACTAATCTAAGACCTATGTTCAAGGTGCTTTCCTTTATCCTCTCTAACTGTTTCATCCTATGTTTGTGTCCCCTACTGGGGTCCCGTGAATCCACTCTCCAGTGGTTATTTCCAAAGTCTGAAGTATTTCAGAAAACCTAGTTGGCCTACGCATTTGGATCAGGAAAAATTTAGTAAAAGAAATCACAGAGGGATATGAAGACTTGATCCCTCTGTGCTGGGACCAAGTGATCTTGGGAATAATGGTGCTTTATAGCTAAGTTGGCTCCCAAGGTCCCATCTGGTTTTAAACTTCTGGCCATCAATCCGATGTTAAATGAAGACTTACAAAACCCCAACACATGCAAGTCTTTGAATCAGGATTAAGTCATATGCCTAGAAACAAATTTTCCAGCATTTGGTCTTATTATTTTAGGAAGTTGTAGCATCTGTCATTTGCTCATTCAAGAAATCCTGCCTGTGTGCCTGCTACGTGAGGTTTATATTGACACAGTTGGTATCAACTGGTAGGAAGTGGTCAAGGATGTTTTCCTGTCCCAGCCTTTTAGCTCTCATGAATCCAATATTCACCAGAAATAAGTAGACATTATAATGAGAGAAAATATATGAGGACCTGCAAGTCTCAGCCTGAGGGTGATAACCTGAATAGTATCATATATCTGTTGCCAACATTTTTGATTGTACATAAAAAACAAATACACTAGAACTGAGAAATAATATCAGCATTTCTCAAATAGCATCACAAATGTCATTTTTACAGTAGTCAAAGGATGGTCTATCTTGTTTACCAACACAAATAAGAACATTTCCCATGACAGAATATCTCTGTAATTATGGCTTAAAAACATGAAGACATATCAGCTAACTTTTGGACAAACATTTTATGTGTAAGAAGAAGAATATATATTCCATATGTGTATGTGAGTATGTGCATCTGTGTGTGTGTGTAGAGGTTATTCCCAAGTTTATGACTTTCGTGTTAAGGGCTCTTTGTTTGGAAAAAGCTCTTTGTCATTTAAGCGTGTTGTAAAATCACAACAGATTTGAGTGGATTTGTGATGAATGGCGCAAATGGCTTCAATGTGAGATGACACCAGGTCTGTGTATCCAGATATCATTGGACCCTTGGCTGGTCCTAACTGAGGCTCAGTAAACACTCACTGAATAAATCCCTGCTTACAAAATTGATGTTTGGCTCTGACTTGGAAATTTAACTTGCAGAAAGTCATGATACACCGAAGAAAACTTTTTTGCTCATGCCATTAAACTTCTAGTATCTACCTTCTGAAAACCCATGCTATCTTAGCTTCTACCACTTAATAATAAAAAAACCACAGGGGCGCCTGGGTGGCTCAGTCGGTTAAGTGTCCCGACTTTCGCTTAGGTCATGATCTCGCAGTTCGTGGGTTCGAGCCCTGGGTCGGGCTCTGTGCTGACTGCCAGCTCAGAGCCTGGAGCCTGTTTCAGAGTCTGTCACTCCCTCTCTCTCTGACCCTCCCCTGCTCACACTGTCTCTCTCTCTCTCCTAGAATAAAAATATTTTAAAAAATAATAATAATAATAAAAAAACCACACTGGTTCCACTCAGAATATATTGCCATTGGAGAAGATGAAAATGTTCCTTTTAAAAACAGAGTAGAACCCCAGCGTTGCTGATAACCTCAATGGGACACCCTCCATGGGCATCAAGGCACAGAGGAGGAGAAGGTAGTGCAGGAAGGCTATTATCTAACAGAAAGTCCCTATCTTCATGGTGCAGTTGCTGTCGAACTTCACGTAACTATGTGAAGAAGAAGCACTCATGAGGGCACAGAGATCATATAAGTGGCTTTGCCTTATAAGTAGTCAAGCTTGCTGGTCAGATGTCACTTTTTTCATGTGCCTTGACTACATCTAACTGCTCAGCCACTTCCTAGTCATAATCATCTCTGAATGCATCCCTAGATAGAGAGAAAACAAACATTTGCCTTGTTGGATCATATTCCTGGCCCCATAGACTCCTTGGAAAATGTGGAAGGAAATTCTGATGGTATCCTGCCTATGGATTGTTTACAACATAGGGAAGGAAAAAAAAAAATCAGAAGAACTCTCAAAGTAGATTTCTTTGGGCTGAGAAATGAAGTCATCCTTGACCGCTTAAATATTAATTCCTTAAGAATGTATTTTGGAAAAGCTGATCTTGTCTGACCACTAGAATCAGTTACACTTTTTGTTTTAAGGCTTTTAAAGAGACTAGAGAAAACCAGTCTCCCCATAAAAACAGAGGAAGCCTTGGGAAGAGGTAGTGTCCAACCCTCGCAATTCAGAAAAATCAAGTTATCTGCATTTTTTACAAGCTCCCCTCCTCATCTTAATATGGGCAGAACATCTCTTGGGAGACAATGAAGTAGGGACTCTACCCATGCATGTCTTCCCATGGCTGATTTCTATCACCTCATCCCCTTTCCCGAAGAAAAGTCTAACATCGACTGTTGTGTGATGGGGTCTTTAACTCGGAACGCTTTAAAGTTGCAGTTTGCTTTTACAGCGCCTCCAAATCCTCCCAGGTACATAATAAAGTCCTAATAAATCAACGGAATTCATCTCAAGTCCCTTGAAGGCCGACAGACATTAAACTCCCAGGTGATTTATTGTTCTTCTTCCTACTTCTACTTGCACGCCTGTTGGCTCCCAAAATAAAGCCATCTGTGGTGATGCACGGAGGTCCTGGCTTCCCGGGAGACTCTCACATTCCCCAAACCTCGTGCTACAAATCTAGCAGAAAGAGCCAGATGGCAGTTGTCCTACAGGGGCTGGCTGTTACCACCAGGCAAATGTACTGAATCGCGGAGCCGGTCTCCACGACAATACCGCAGACCCCGAGGGCCACCAGCGTGCGCTGGAACAGGAAGAGAGCTCCCGGGGTGCTGAGAGCTGGCATTACGGAGGCACATAATTTATAGTCAGTTACTGTCACCACAACCCAGCGACAAAGACAACAATAAAGGGAGAGGAGAAAAGAAAAAAGAAAAAGAAAGCAAGCTTTCGGTCTTTTAACTGTTTGTCACAGACTCTTGAATCAGCCCCAGCATGCCCTTTTTAGATTACTAATCTCCATTTATAAACACACCCAGATCCGATGTGATGTTTAATAGACGCTGTCCCGTTCCTCAAGGTATAAGGTAATTCCTGCAACATTAGAGGGGCTTAAAATGAGAAGGAACACAGAAATGCCGTTTCTGTTCTGGTTAATTCTGGCTGGCGGTAAAAGAATCCAGCATGCTCGTGTTTGTGGACATTATAAAAATGCTTTGGCAAAACACATTGGTTTTCCACCTTAATATCTCTCTTCCACTCCTCAGTTTAAAAAGAATGGGTAGAGGCACCTGGGTGGCTCAGTTGGTTTTAGGTAGGGTAGCCTCCCTAAGGTAAAAAAAAGGGCTCAAGGCAACCTGGCTACGAATGCATACGAGCATCCCTCATGACCTTGTAACATGAGACCACTTAATCAGACCTCATATTTGTGTGTCACCACATATGGGAGACAAAGAAGTAGAAAATATATAGAAAACTACACCATGTGGCACTCGGGTCTCAGTTCTTTGGGTGCAGAGCTAGCTGGGCGGTGCTGGCACGAATAAAGTTGCTTCCTGGAAAGAAGACCCTCAGGGTCATGACCCTCTGTGCAAGAATACAGATTAAGCGTCCAACTTCAGCTCAGGTCACGATCTCCTGATTCGTGAGATCACGCCCTGCGCTGACGATGCGGACCCTGTTTGGGAGTCTCTCTCTGCTCACACTTTCTCTCTCCCTCAAAAACAAAAACAAAAACAAAAAACCAAAAAACAGAATGGGTAGATTTCTGCAAGCCAAGGAAAGAGGCCTCTAGCCCCCATACGTGTGAGAAGGGAAACGACAGTAGTTT